>NC_083897.1:6017034-6320065 GCF_032452875.1 Bos javanicus
TACTCAGCATAACCATTTTGAGGACACAAATATATATATATATTTTTTTTAATTTTATTTTATTTTTAAACTTTACATAATTGTATTAGTTTTGCCAAATATCAAAATGAATCCGCCACAGGTATACATGTGTTCCCCATCCTGAACCCTCCTCCCTCCTCCCTCCCCATACCATCCCTCTGGGTCGTCCCAGTGCACTAGCCCCAAGCATCCAGTATTGTGCATCGAACCTGGACTGGCAACTCGTTTCTTACATGATATTTTACATGTTTCAATGTCATTCTCCCAAATCTTCCCACCCTCTCCCTCTCCCACAGAGTCCATAAGACTGTTCTATACATCAGTGTCTCTTTTGCTGTCTCGTACACCGGGTTATTGTTACCATCTTTCTAAATTCCATATATATGCGTTAGTATACTGTATTGGTGTTTTTCTTTCTGGCTTACTTCACTCTGTATAATAGGCTCCAGTTTCATCCACCTCATTAGAACTGATTCAAATGTATTCTTTTTGATGGCTGAGTAATACTCCATTGTGTATATGTACCACAGCTTTCTTATCCATTCATCTGCTGATGGACATCTAGGTTGCTTCCATGTCCTGGCTATTATAAACAGTGCTGTGATGAACATTGGGGTACACGTGTCTCTTTCCCTTCTGGTTTCCTCAGTGTGTATGCCCAGCAGTGGGATTTCTGGATCATAAGGCAGTTCTATTTCCAGTTTTTTAAGGAATCTCCACACTGTTCTCCATAGTGGCTGTACTAGTTTGCATTCCCACCAACAGTGTTAGAGGGTTCCCTTTTCTCCACACCCTCTCCAGCATTTATTATTTGTAGACTTTTGGATCGCAGCCATTCTGACTGGCGTGAAATGGTACCTCATAGTGGTTTTGATTTGCATTTCTCTGATAATGAGTGATGTTGAGCATCTTTTCATGTGTTTGTTAGCCATCTGTATGTCTTCTTTGGAGAAATGTCTATTTAGTTCTTTGGCCCATTTTTTGATTGGGTCGTATATGTAAGCAATTAAAAAAATTTCCATGTATATACTCTCTTTGAAAAACTTCCCAAGAAAGAATGCCAACAAAATGAAAAATAAATCTGTAAAAGATGACATAAACGGTATATAGGGTCACAAAGAGTTGGACACGACTGACATGACTTACACTTGGATGCAATCTAAATACAGGTTAAATAATAGTGTAAAATAAAATTAATAGCCATTTGGAATTAAAATCTCAGATTTTAAAATGAACTGTGCCCAACATCCAGAATGTTTCATGACACATATTTGGCACTCCATATAAGTTGTTGGTTGAATTATAAGAAAGAAAGAAAAAGTAAGCCAATTTTTTTTTTTATATTTAGTTGGAGGATATAGATAATGATTAATTCTGGCCAAAGGTAGGCACATTTTTTATTTAATAGATAATAAATATTTTGGGTTTGGGAGGCCAAGAGCTAATCAAGAATATTATGTAGGCATCTATATAAAATACTTACATAATGTCATTTTAAAGTATGCATGGGCATTTAAAAAATGGTGACCTGGGTTTTAATTTGACCCATAGGCTGTAGTTTACCAACCCATGCTCTAGAAAGTGATAGTTATGTCTGTTTAAAGCTGGATAACATTAAGAGAATGACAATGGAAAAAATTGAAATAAAAAACCATTAACCTTTTCACACTAGTTGGGGAAAACCAAACAAAAGGATGGTATGATAAAACAACAGCATCAACAATGTAAAGCAAAGATCTTTATAAATAGAAAAAAAATGGCAAGAATCACATCACAATGCTGGAGTGATTTAAAAAAAAAAAAAAAGAATTGGTATGTGACCATCTGTGCTACCATCCAAGGCAGAGAAATGGATGTTCAACCAGAGGAAGCTTCCACACATTGTTCACTATGAATCTTGCATTAGTGTATCTGGTAGTACTTAATTGTATGCCTGTATACTAGCTGCACAGAAGCCTGAGGAAGAGAATTTACAGTATGCCACCTTGGGGATATAGGATTTGTGATGTGGAAAACTATGTTATAGGATATTAGGCAGCTAAGAATAGCACAGGTTCACATTCATTCCTGCTATTCAAAACCATCTATAGATTCAGTGGACTGCCTAACAAAATTCTAATTGCCAAGGCAATCCTGAGAAAGAACAATGCTGGAGGCAACATACTTCCTGAGTTCAAGTTATAGTACAAAGCTACAGTCGTCAGCAAAACAGTAAGATACTGGCACAAAAACAGACACAAAGGTCAGTGGAATGGGATAGAGAGCCCGGAAATAAAACCACGAAATTAACCTACAACTAAGGTGGCAAGAATATACAAAGGAGAAAAGACAGTATCTTCAACAAGTGGTACTGGGAACACAGGATGGCTGCATGTAAAAGAATAGTTCATGCAACTTCACAACAAAAAGCAAAGAACTTGATTAGAAACTGCGCAGAAGAATCATGAAAAGATACTCAACACACTAATCATCAGGGGAATGCAAATCAAAACCCTGATGAGATCACCTCACACTTGTTAGAATGGCTGTAATCAAAAACAAAACAAGCAACAAATGTTGGCCAGGATGTAGAGGAAAGGGAAACTTTGCATGCTGTTGGTGTGAATGTAAATTGGTGCAGCCACTGAAAAAAGTATGGGGATTCCTCGGAAAACTAAAAACAGAGCTACCATATGACTCAGCAATCTACTTCTGAGTATATAGCTGAAAAAAAGCAGAAATGCTAATTCAAAAAGATATGTGCACCTCAATGTTCATAGCGGCATTTTTACAATTTGTCAATATATGAAAGCACACTAAGTGTCCATCAACAGATGAAAGGATAAAGAAGATGTGGTATACACACACACACAGTGAAATGGAATACTACTCAGCCATACCATAAAAAGAATGAAATTTTGCCATCTGCAGCAACATGGATGAACTTGAAAGGTGTTAGGCTAAGTAAAATAAGTCATAGGCAGAGAAAGACAAATATTGTATGATGCCACTTATATGTGGAAGCTAACAATACAGCAAACTAGTGAATATAACAAAAATCAGACTCACAGATATAGAGAACAAACTAGTGACTACAAGTAGGGAGAGGAAAAATGAGAGGGTCAATATAGGGGTGGTTGGTTAAGAGGTAAAAAATTAAGTAGAAAATAAATTACCTGGATATATCATACAACATGGAGAATATGGCCAACATTTTATAATAACCATAAATGAAGTATAACTTTTAAAAATTGTGAATTACTAGATTGTAATATTTAATAATATAATGTTTAAATACTGTTTGTACTTCAAAAATATGACTTACTACTATTTCATCAATAAATGAAGTCTGTCTACCGTCCCTCTGATCTTGGGAGGACGTTTTTGACTGACTATCAGTAAAGTAGGGCAGAGATGACACTGTGTGCATTCCCAGGGCTAAGTCATAAAGAGTGTTGTTTTCTTTTGGAATCCAGTAATCATGCTATGAGGAAGCCAAGCAGATCATGGAAAGGCCCACATGGATAGAAACTGAAGCCCCCAAGCTTCAGCCACAGCTCAGCTCCCAGCTAGCTGTGATTGCCAGCTATGAATGAGGCATATTAGAATTTGATATCCCAGTGCCATTTTGACCTGACCCAATTGATATTACTTGAAACAGAGGATACTTCTACCTAAATCCATGCCCAAATTGCAAATTTGTGAGCTAACTAAATTATTTGTATTTTGAGCCACTTGGTTTTGGTACGGATCATTTTGCAGCAACAAATAACTTGAATAGTAACTGAACAAGGGTAGTCGTGAACTTGGCTTGGCAGGGTGAGACTATAAAGAATCATCATCCTTACTACTATGAACACTTTTGTTGTTGTTCGGTCACTAAGTTGTGCCTGACTCTTTGCAACCCCACGGACTGCAGCACTCCAGGCTTCCCTGTCCATCATCTCCTGGAGTTTGCTCAAACTCATGTCCATTGAGTCAGTGATGCCATCCAACCATCTCATCCTCTGTCACCCCCTTTTCCTTTTGCCCTCAATCTTTCCCAGCTTCAGTGTCTTTTCCAATGAGTCAGCTCTTCACATCATGTGACCAAATTATTGGAGCTTCAGCTTCAGCTGAACGCTTTATTGGTGAGCTTATTGAGAAAACATTGTGGAGACTAGGGAAAGAGACTGCTATCTGCATGACTTGTCATCTTGTTCAGTGGACTGAACACTTTTCCTGTAAAGATATGTCTTTTAGTAACAATTCAAAAAGGACACAGATACAGTCACAGGCTTAGCCTATTATAAAATGCCAGTTTACATACTTCTTCTCAGATTTCTTTGTTACTAATGCTTCAATCCCTGACATTGTGGCTAAATCCCACACAATGTGATGAAACCATTATCTACTGCCCATTAATTAGTGTAGATCCGTCTCTCAGATTATCTCTCCTTACAAGCAGAGTGGAAAACTATATTACTGCTAAAATTCTCACTATGGGAGGAGTTACTTCACTGTTCTTCAGATCAGTGCCACCATCGAGTGGGACTGAACTGTTGGCACTTTAGAAAGTGCTAGCATATTGTGCAGAGTCACCTTTAAGTGAGACTTGATTTTTTCTTCTTCCTAAGGAATTCCCCATTGAGTCTACAGGTATAGGTGGAAGTGATGGCAGTGTGATGGATGTAGGCATACTGGTGTTTTAAGAATCCTGCTGCTGCTCTTGCAACTAACATGTGTCTCCAAGCATAGTCCCTCCACTTCTCCTTTGGTGATAGACTTGTCCTTGGCATACATAATTTGTGATGACTGCAATGTCCAGAAGGTTTTTTGTCATCAAGCATTCAGTGTCTAGGAGAGCCCATCAGTAAGTAGAAAATAGTTTTCATAAACAGATGAGGTATTTACTAGTGGAGGCAGTAGTTTTGCTTCAAAACTCTAGGTGTGTCTACTGTGCACCTCTAAGCAGGGACTGGTTTTGATTTTGTATAGAACTTCATACAGTCCAATACACTTCAAAACATGGATGGGCTAGGATATAGTAGCCAAGTGGTGAACTTGCTTGCATAATATTGTAGTCTAGGACATCTGGAGATCCTTCGATACTTTTTGGTCTCTAATTAAAGGTTTTTGGTTACTTGTTATATGAGTTGGAGCAGGATACCCAAATGTGTTTTGTTTTGTTTTTTAAAGTTTTGATTGAAATTGTTGCAGTATTGCTTCTGTTTTATGTTTTGGTCTTTTGGCTGCAAGGCATGTGGGATCCTAGCTCTCTAATCAGGGACTGAACCCACACTCCGTGTATTGGAAGGCAAAGTCTTAACCACTCTACCGATAGGGAAGTCCCCTAAATGTGATTTATATAAGAAGTCTTATCAAGTATTGTTCCTCTTTCTTAAAATTTAGAGGAGTAAGTTGGAGAGACTTGTGTTTCACTTTGGAAAGAACATCATATCATTCCTCAGGCCACTGGACCCCTAGTAAACTTTATCAGTGTTCAGATTCCTAGATTTTCTTGGGATTTATCCTACATTTTGATAAGCATCTGTGTCACTAAGGTATCTAAGATAACTGCTGCTACTTCCTGCTTACAGTCCTCTTATCATACTGTCATCATTAGTATCATAAGCGTGATGCCCTGTGGCATAATGAAATGATCCATGTCCCTGGAAATAAATTCTAACACAAATCTGAAAAGTTAATGTACCCTTGAGGTATGACGGTGGTAGAGTGCTATATCTACCAGGCAAAAGCTAACTTATTTTCTGTTGTTCTGTTTATTGGGATGGGAGAAAAAGTGTTTACTAGAGCCATAGTGGTGTACCAGGTGCTGGAGATTATGTTGATTTGTTCCAGAAAATTGACTTGACTAAACAGCAGCTGCAGTTGGAGTTACCACCTGATTAAGGTTAAAATAATTTGTTGCTCTGCTCCAAGATGACTTTTTCTTATGCTCAGGCCAGATGATTTAAATAACAATAGGAAAGGTTTTACATATTGCAGACATTTGATGGTGCCATCAGTCACTTTCATTCCCCTATTTTACTGTTTTTTTTTTTTTTTTTAAATTTTGGAACATTTGATGAATCCAGGAGTTCTCCCATGACACATCTCCCCATGAGTCAGGGAGACAGTGTGAGCATTCTGCTCACTGGCTGTTCCGAATACCTATCAGTAACTGGAATAGTAACCGCAAGACAATTTGGAGATCTACTGAGCTCCAAAACTCCATCTATCAGCTGAACTTATAAATCCCTCTTTGGCCAGAGGACTATAGTGATGTACTGAGATATTAACTTTATATTAGGTCTAGTGTTCACTAATGGAGAAGGCAATGGCAACCCACTCCAGTACTCTTGCCTGGAAAATCCCATGGGTGGAAGAGCCTGGTAGGCTGCCGTCTATGGGGTCACACAGAGCTGGACATGACTGAAGTGATTTAGCAGCAGCAGCAGCAGCAGTGTTCACTAATACCTGAAAGATATGAGTAACCTCTTTTCTCTAAGCCACAGGCTTTTTGATAATGGCTTAAGTCCTTGTGATTTTATTACAGAATCTTTCCTCAAGGATTCCCATCCTCCCTTTCATTCAAAAGTAGTGAATTTGTTAACTGGCCATGAACCGTGAACTTCCAGATGTTCAAGCTGGTTTTAGAAAAGGCAGAAGAACCAGAGATCAAATTGCCAACATCCACTGGATCATCGAAAATGCAAGAGAGTTCCAGAAAAACATCTATTTCTGCTTTATTGACTATGCCAAAGCCTTTGACTGTATAGAACACAATAAACTGTGGAAGATTCTGAAAGAGATGGGAATATCAGACCACCTGACCTGCCTCTTGAGAAACCTATATGCAGGTCAGGAGGCAACAATTAGAAATAGACATGGAACAGACTGTTCCCAAATAGGAAAAGGAGTACGTCAAGGCTGTATATTGTCACCCTGCTTATTTAATTATATGCAGAGTACATCATGAGAAATGCTGGGCTGGAAGAAGCACAAGCTGGAATCAAGATTGCCAGGAGAAATTTCAATAACCTCAGATATGCAGATGACACCACCCTTATGGCAAAAAGTGAAGAGGAACTAAAAAGCCTCTTGATGAAAGTGAAAGAGGAGAGTGAAAAAGTTGGCTTAAAGTTCAATGTTCAGAAAACTAAGATCATGGCATGTGGTCCCATCACTTCATGGGAAATAGATGGGGAAACAGTGGAAACAGTGTCAGACTTTATTTTTCTGGGCTCCAAAATCACTCCAGATGGTGATTGCAGCCATGAAATTAAAAGATGCTTACTCCTTGGAAGAAAAGTTATGACCAACCTAGATAGCATATTCAAAAGCAGAGACATTACTTTGCCAACAAAGGTCCGTCTAATCAAGGCTATGGTTTTTCCAGTGGTCATGTATGGATGTGAGAGTTGGACTGTGAAGAAAGCTGAGTGTCGAAGAATTGATGCTTTTGAACTGTGGTATTGGAGAAGACTCCTGAGAGTCCCTTGGACTGCAAAGAGATCCAACCAGTCCATTCTAAAGGAGATCAGTCCTGGGTGTTCTTTGGAAGGAATGATGCTAAAGCTGAAACTCCATTACTTTGGCCACCTAATGCGAAGAGTTGACTCATTGGAAAAGACTCTGATGCTGAGAGGGATTGGGGGGCAGGAGGAGAAGGGGATGACAGAGGATGAGATGGCTGGATGACATCACCGACTTGTTGGACATGAGTTTGTGTGAACTCCAGGAGTTGGTGATGGACAGGGAGGCCTGGAGTGCTGCAATTCATGGGGTCACAAAGAGTCGGACGTGACTGAGCGAGCGAACTGAACTGAACTTGAGGTTTATGATCTGAGAGGAGACAGTGATTCATTATTTTGATAGTTTAAGTTAGGATCTTTTAAAGATTTAGAATTCTTTTCAGATTTGTGAGTCAAATAAGACACTAATGGGCCTGTGACTTGTTTCAGTCCTGGGAACTCAATAATCAATTTTCTTCTATCAGAGATCCGTCAGGGTCATTTCAGTATGATTGAAAGACGGCCTTGTCCATTGCATTAATTATGTCTATATTGCCTCTAACTATTAAGGTGCTGTTTGGTATCTGCCATCTTTAGATTCCACCATTCCCACTGAAATTAGGATCATGCTTTGTGGCCGAACTTGTTCTCTTCATCCTAAACGTAGGGAGGACACCTGCCATTGCACTTTTCAAAGATGTTGTTTCTACCTTCACTGGTGGATTTCTCTATATCGTGATGAAGAAATTGTCTTTTGAACCCTCTTGTAGGATAGAATTAATGTGTGGTTTAATATGTTACACATGACAATTTCATTCCAATGCTCCTATTTCCATAAGAACTTTTATGTATTTCTTTATTGTAGCTAGGAATTTATGGCATCTTTATTTCATGTAGGCCAAAACTCAACCAAGCACACAAAAGTACAGTTCTTTAACTCAGCACCTGTAATCTAGAATCTTGGATAAACGCATCCATTTTGCAATGAAGGTTTCAGGTAATTTTATAGGGATCTCTGGAGGTTGAAATGCGCTTCTCAGTTGTATCCCATTGGGGGAAAAGGCCTGATTTTTATACCCCACAATGTTTATTCACTAGATGCAAGCTACCCTAGGGCTTCCCAGCTGGCACTAGTGGTAAAGAATCTGCCTGCCAGTGCAGGAGATGCAAGAGATGCAGGTTCAATCCCTGGGCCTGGAGGAGGGCATGGCAACCCACTCCAGTATTTTTGCCTAGAGAATCCCATGGACATTGATGGGAGCCTGGTGGGCCTCAGTCATGGAGTTACAAAGAGTTGGACATAACTGAGCAACTGAGCACACACATAAGCTTCCCTGGGAAAGGGATGCAGCCTTGGTAAGATGGCTGTTTTTAGTCAAGGACAGTCCTGGAGAAAGAACAAGTGAGACAACTTTCAGTAACTGATAATAAATATTTTAGTTTTGGTGGGGATGGTCCGATGATATGATTATTGCATCATAGGATCCATTCTGTGTGTGTGCTCAGTCATGTCCCATGCTTTGTGATCCCATAGACTATAGCCCACCAGGCTCCTTTGTCCATAAGATACTCCAGGCAAGAATACTGGAATGGGTTGCCATGCCCTCCTCCAGGGGATCTTCCTGACTCAGGGACCCAACCCATGTTTCTGATGTCTCCTGTGTTGGCAGGTGAGTTCTTTACCATGGGTGCCACCTGAGAAGCCCATCAGAGTCTTACAATAACATCATAAATAGTTTTCCTAAGCAATTCCATCTCTGCTTATAATCCAGAAAGCTCTTTCTTCAGTGTAAGCCAGATCATAGCATGCTTTTCTTTAAAACCATTCGTCTTAGGATAAAATGTAAACTTCTTATTAAGGCTTTTATATCTCTGCAGGATCTTGTTCAGCTTAACTTACTATTTATATTGTCACGGGTTCATTATGAACACTTACACGGTCTAGCAAATTTGTTGAATGAATGAATGGAACTTTAGTTTTAACTTAAATAATCAACATCAAATAGGAAAGTTGTTAAACTGAACATTCAGGATCCTTAGATGAGCCACTTATTCTGTTCATCAGTGAATTGGGCTTAAAACTACCTAAACTGCTTATAAATTTCCTCTGAGACACATATAATAAGATATATTTATAATGTGAAAAATACAAGCACTCTACTAGCGTTAGGCAACTTGCTGTATTTAGTAGTAATAATGTTGATGATAATATAATAGCAGGTGGCTCAATGGTAAAGAGTCCACCTGCAATGCACAAGACTCAGGTTCGATCAGGAAGATCCCCTAAGAAGGGAATGGCAACCACTGCAGTGTTCTTGCCTGGAGAATTCCATGGACAGAGGAGGCTGGCAGACTATAGTTCGTGGGGTTACAAAGAGTCGGACCCGACTGACTAAGCACAATAATATTAAACTTTTCTCTGCTAGAAAGTGATCTGAGTTTGGCATTTATAATTTTAAGGCTGAGTTCCAGCTCTTCCACTTTATGTGGCTTCAGGAGTGAATCTATCTTCCTCTCTCCTTTCCTTCATCCCTTTTACATATGCATCCACCTATCCATCTGTATACCTATGGGTTTAATGGAATTCTAGTCTTTCTGAATTTGTTTCCTTATCTGTGAAATGGAGATAATAAAACTTCCCTTCAGTAATTTTAGCAACATTGTTAGAAAGAATAAATGAAATATTATATATTAAATTATTTCTTGAACTACAGAATGCTATGAAATTTTAATTTGATTTAGCTTAATTATATTCATGTAAAATGAAGTACAAAAATGTGTTTTCATTATCAAGTTTTGGTGATTATGTATGCCATCTCCCCTCTTTTCCACTTTTTCTGATCTTTCATGAGGTGACTCTTAGGCCAACATCATTAATAAAATTTACTGAACATGTACTGTATTTTAGACTTTGTTCTGTGCCCTGTGAATATCTACTGAGTCCTTATGTGGGCCGTAGCAGTCAATTAATTTATATATTGGTTCAGGCAAAACAGAATATTATTTTATTAATGTGGGGGCTTAGTGAAGAAGAATTAGGTTAAAATCCAAATGAACATAGAATGTTAATTTTCTAAGAATTATCACTACAAAATTTTATCATTATTCAGACAGGTATACATCTTTCTGCAAAGACAGATCATATTTACCACATGTCAGTCAGAATGACTGGGTTTCTGATTTTAGGGAAATGAGAAAGAGTTTCAGCTTTACTGATAGAAAGCCTCCAACAAATTTTATTATTAAGACTCTTTTATTCAAATCCATGACTTTTGACTAGCTCTCCCTGTTTCAGATCTTTTTTTTTTTTTTTATTAATTAATGTCTGTTGAGGATAATGTATAACATATTGAGACATATTTGGTCTTAGGATAAGAATCTTTTAATCAGTAAATGTCTCACAAGGTCAGTACTACTTTTGCTAAAGTGGAAAAAATTCCCTATTATCACTGATTTAGGAGAAATAAAACCTCTTTTGGTTGATTGATATGCTAGAGACCCAGGAAATGTGACAGTCTGATGAACTTCACAAAACCACTTATGGTTATTATCTTATTGTGATAGGGTCATATAGAGCATTTGTAGCTAATATAAATCAAATGTAAATTCCATCATTGTTCAATATTAATCTGTTTCTTTGTTCCACTGTCTCCAGAACTTGATTGCCCTTCTAGCTTACTCTTCTCCTCAAGAGCTTAATTATTCTTAGTGATTCTAATTTCCTTACAACAGCAGGAGAAATACTTGACTTTCCAATAGGAAGTATTTTTTGAATAACATCTTCCTTCTGTGAATCTTTTTTTATAAATCAAATTCTTTTCTCCTATTTACACTGCAGTTTTCATGAAAAAATATGATGAATTTATGATCTGGGCTTTCAAATAATTTATTTTTAATTTGAGCATATAGGGAAAAAAAGATTCAGCTAAATGTTCTCTCCAGAAAGGTCTTCCCTGAAAACTTTATCTAATCAGCCCCCTCCCCTTATTCTCTGTCATAGCTAGCTTTTCCGTTTTATAACCATTCTTACAAAGTTTGTCGACCATTTGTTTATTATTTTCCCCTGATGGGAATATTAAGTGCATGATCACAGAAGTTGCTCTTTTTTTCCCCTGCATTATCAAGAACCTAGTTCATGGCTGGTAAGCAGTTTGGTGAATAAATGAATTAATCAATTAATGAAAAGAGGGAAGCAAGGAAGGGAAATATGGATGGATGAATAGCTGAGTAAATGAATGGTTAAAGGGTTTTAATTGACTAAGTTCAATAATAGAGAGTAGTGTGATATGGCTGCCAAAGTAATGATAAGAGGGCTGTTATAGACTACAGGGATTAAATTGCTCCTGACTAATTTCAAGAGCTAGAACTAGGGTAAGAAAGTGAGGTACAAAGGGATATTAACAATAAATTAACTTTGGAAATATTTTTTTTTCTTTCCTGAACTTTCCCCCCCCAGCTTTGTTGAGGTAAAATGGAAATAATAGTAATACCTACTCTAATAAATAGAGCTAAGCTGAAGCTTACATAGGTTAAGTAACTTAATCTGTGCCCAAGTTTACACAGATAGTATGAAACAAAGCTAGAAGGTAACCTTATACTTTTTTTTACTCCAAAGCTGGATCTGTTCACCTCTTCACTACATTGCTATACTTCTTATCAGCCAAGTGCTATACTAAGTATTTACCTGAATCATCTCATTTAGTGATCATAAACCATTTTGAAGTAGATGTTTACTGTTAGCCAGATTTTAAAACTGAAGCTCAGAGAAATTAACTTGCTTAAGTCAGTTAAGGAAATCAGAGTAAAAATTCTCATCCAAATTCTTCTGATTCCAAAGTTCATGCTGCTACCACACAGCAACTCACTCACTTTTAGTGCTTGGCCTCTCAAGAAAGCAAACATTTGCTTTCATGGAACAATTTGAAAGGACCTGAAAACTCATCTTGTCTGATGGTTGGTGGACCAAAAATGTCCTAGTTGTTGCTTAAGGGTCATCCCAAGGAAATTTGTGTTTTTAACTTTATTGTGGTGATGGTAATATTTATCACAGAATCTGTTTTAATTAAATTGTTCAATAACATGGTACCTGTTGGAGAACGTGGTCCATACTGCGCTGTACCCTTCCGAACCTCCTCAGGGATGAAGGAGGAGGGAAGAAAAATGCCTCCTCCCAGGGGCAGCTCCTACTAAAGGCTGACCAGTTTTCAAGGCTTGTGCCCCACCACTCTGGGCTGACTCTGAAAGCCCATCTTGGTGGGCTTCTTTGAGATTTTTGTTGACATTATGCATGCTAAGTCTCTTCAGTTGTGTCCAATTCTTTGCGACCCTATGGACTGTAGCCCTTCTGGCTCCTCTGTCTGTGGGATTTCCCAGGCAAGAATACTGGAGTGGGTTGCCATTTCCTCCTCCAGGGGAACTTCCCTACCCAGGGATCAAACCTGAGTTTCATTATGTCTCTTGCATTGGCAGGTGGGTTCTTGACCACACATGCCACTTTTATGGCAGCCCAACTTTTCTTCTATCTAATCCTGCTTCCTTTTATTTCCTCCCTTCCATAGGTATTCATTCAAAGAGTGTTCTGTATACTTCCTGTATCCTAATCTCAGGGTTTGCTTGTCAGAGAAGCCTATTTGCAATTGAAAGTATAGGCTAGGAGATGAGGCATGAGAAGACATAGAGGATGAGAAGACTAGGATTAATAAGGAGCTGAATACAAAGGCACAACTAGTCAGTGAAGCACTAAAAGATGGGAAGCAGGAGGACAAGTTGCTTATTTCCCAACTTTTTTGAGACCTAACCACCCTGACCTACCAAAGTAGGGTTTAAGGCTATGCTTCCATGATGCCAATTCCATCAAATATTTAGGATATATAATTATATAGTTTATACATACATGTCGGAGAAGGCAATGGCAACCCACTCCAGTACTCTTGCCTGGAAAATCCCATGGATGGAGGAGCCTGGTGGGCTGCAGTCCATGGGGTCACTGAGGGTTGGACATGACTGAGCGACTTCACTTTCACTTTTCACTCTCATGCATTGGAGAAGGAAATGGCAACCCACTCCAGTGTTCTTGCCTGGAGAACCCCAGGGACGGGGGAGCCTGGTGGGCTGCCGTCTATGGGGTCGCACAGAGTCGGACATGACTGAAGCGACTTAGCAGCAGCATACATACATGTATACATATCTTATCCATATACAGATACAAATGAACACACATACATATGTGTTTGTGCATCCTATTGGCTGATCAACCAGTTGATTGACTGGTGTGGTACTTTTCCACCAGGTGTTTGTTTTGGCTTCCTATTGTAAACCTCAGAAAAGGTAAGCCTTTCTGACTAGGTAGCAGGGGAAATAATTAAGTTTCA
Source organism: Bos javanicus (assembly GCF_032452875.1). Taxonomy (NCBI): domain Eukaryota; kingdom Metazoa; phylum Chordata; class Mammalia; order Artiodactyla; family Bovidae; genus Bos; species Bos javanicus. The sequence goes on from NC_083897.1 coordinate 6,030,902, forward strand.
TTCTTCTGAGAGGCTGTGTCAGCAGCATTCAGTAAAAATGCAGGGTAAGGTATAGGATATGAAAATTGCAACATGCTAACAAATGGAAAACCTTTCACTGTTAACAAATTAGAGGGATCCAATACTGTTTCAAATACTTGCTGATTATTTTAGCATTTCCCTTTGAATTCTGAGACCATTCTGGAATAAGGAGAGGCAGGAAGCAGAAGGAGAAGCAAAGAACAAATTTCCTGTTCTTTGGGAAACTGTCATAGTGTCTTGTGGAACATCCTGTGATGACGTGTGCTTTCCTGTCCCACTTTGTGTCAGGGCAGTGAGTTAGCTAGTATCTGCTAGAAGCCGATTTTGCATAATGCAGTGACAGTACATAAATATCCATGTATCTTGCAGTATGTGTGTTTCATTACTTATAATGAAATAAACATGGTTAAGTCTGTTGTATATTGTTGTTTAGGAGCAGATCTCACCTGAAAAAGCTGGATTTATTGAGACAAATCGATAGTTCATAAAGCAGCTTTGACCTGGAGCTTTCACATAAGGAACTCTAGTGGAGATACAAAAGAAACGGAAGACACAGCCCCTGCTCTTGAGAAACTTACAGTCTAACTGGCATCATCAAATATAAACACCTGAGAAAAACTGAAAATAGATAATGATTAAACGCAGTACTGCTTAAAGTTGTCTGCAGGATAAGTGAACTCACACACCAGGGAGTCAGTTGGAACTTTTCTTAAAAACAACAGTTTCATATGTGAAATAATGCTTGTTTTGTCTAAAACTTATGCAAAAATCTAATTCATTTCTAAACTACTTGTGTGTTTTAGTAGAAGAATGATGCTCTTGTCTCTTCCCCAGTCTTAAGGTAAAATGAACACTCCAGAAAGATGTAGTGTGTTTGTATTCTGGTCTTGCCTGGTGGCTCAGTTGGTAAAGAGTCTGCCCACAATGCGGTAGACCTGGGTTCAGTCCCTAGATTGGGAAGATCCCCTGGAGAAGAAATGGCAATCCACTCAGTATTCTTGCCTGGAGAATTCCATGGACAGAGGAGCTTGGCAGGCTACAGTCCATGGGGTCACAAAGAGTCAGACATGACTGAGAGACTAACTCTTTCTTTCTTTCTTTGTGTGTGGTTTTCCTAACACCTAGAATTTGAAAAGTATGGAGTTAATTTGTATTTCTTCAGATGACCTGTTTGTGTATTTGAGTACAGGCTGTCCTCTTCTTGAAAAACTTTACATTGGTAATATTAAGCAATGTGACAAGCTGTTAAAAATATTTTTGTGCAAGGTCTTTGCTATCTCTCTGATAGCATGATCTAAATGTTATTGTAAAGCCCTGTGAGGACCTCTACTTGGAAACATGTTAGTCAGTTGGCTGGCAATAACTAGAAATTCATCACAAAATATGTCTCCTTCACTTACTATTAAAGAGTGAAATATTTTATGCCTGTGCCTTTTTTTGGTGAAATGTATTTTATTAGTTTTCTATTGCTGCTGTAACAAATAACCACAAACTTAGTGGCTTAACACAGCTCAAAAGTTGTATTAAAGATTGGATGGTCAGAAGTCTGAAGTGGCTGTCACTGGGCTAAAATCAAGGTGTGAGCCGGTCTTACTTCTTTTTGGAGGCTCTAGGGAGCCGACTTGATGGACATGACTTTGAGCAATCTCCAGAAGTTGGTGATGGACAGGGAAGCCTGGCAAGCTGCAGTCCATGGGTTCGCAAAGAGTCGGACACAACTGAGTGACTGAACTGAACTGACTGAGGGAAGCATCTGTTCTTGTCTTCTAGTTTCTGAAAGCTCTTGCATTTCTTAGCTCCAAGGCTCCTTTCTTTCTCAAAGTCAACAATGACTAGTCAAGTCTTTCTCACATTGTGTCATTCTGCCACTGACTCTTCTGCCTTTCTCTTTCAAACTTTTAAAAATGAAACAATCTTTTAATTAATTTACTATTATCATCATTATTATTTTACTGTGCTGGGTCTTCATTTCTGCATGTGGGCTTTCTCTAGTTGCAGTGTGCAGGCTTGTCATTGCAGTGGCTTCTCTTGTCATGGAGCACAGGTTCTAGGGCATGTGACTTCTGTAGCTGTGGTTCCCGGGCTCTAGAACTTGAAGTCAGTAGTTGTAGCACATGGGCTTAGTTGCTTCGTGGCATGTGGAATCTTCCCACACCAAGGATCAAACCTGTGTCTCCTGCATTGGCAGGTGGATTCTTAACCACTGGACCTCCAGGATAGCCTCCTCTTTCACATTTAAGGATCTTTATAATTATGTTGTTGCAGGATTCCCTGGTGTTTCAGATGGTAAGGAGTCTGCCTGCAATGCAGAAGACCCGGGTTCAATTCCTGGGTTGGGAAGATCCCCTATAATTATGTTGGGCCCACTCAGATAATCCAGAATAATCTGTTTTTCAAGATTAGCAGGTGATGAGTGACCTTAATTCCATCTGATACCTTAATTCTCCTCTGCTGTGTAATTGACAGTCACTGATTCTGGGGATTAGATCCTGGCCATCTTTGGGAGGCCATTATTCTGCCTACCACATACATTGGAGCTGACCTTCTCTTTCTGAGATTGGAGGTAAACCTCTTTTTCACCCCTATATGTGCCTCTTCAAAAATGTGGTAAAACATCTCCAATGAAAAGGATTCCTATGAATGTGTTTGTAAGTATGCTTGTGTTCTGGTCATGCATAAATAGGGAAATAGGATTGCTTTTGTCAAATTTAAGGAAGTATATGTAGAAGAGAGAAAAGTGTTTAAGGATTTAATGAGTTTTCATTTCATTGTTTTGCTTTGGTTGTATTTTTTCAATGGGGGACTTCATGGTAAGGGGCTTCCCTTGGTGGCTCAGACAGTAAGGAAGCTGACTACAATGCAGGAGACTCAGATTCAATCCCTGGGTTGGGAAGATCCCCTAGAGAAGGAAATGGCAGCCTATTTCAGTTTTCTTGCCTGGAGAATCCCATGGACAGAGGACCCTGGAGCTACAGTCCATGGGGTCACAAAGTGTCAGAAAAGACTGAGCAACTAACACTTTTCATTTTCTGTCCTGGGTAAGACGAAGGAAAGATCAAACTCATTCATTACCCCCAGTGTGCCATGCAGATGTTAGCACTCTTATGTGTGGATCATGTGAAGATTGTTGGGATGTGCTGCCTTAATCTGCATCTGGTCCCACTTGTGTTTTCATGTACCCTAGACTGAAAAGCTGCTGTTGCTTTTGTGAACACCTGTGGTTTTCTGTAGATTGTTCAAATGCTGTGTCATCGACTTTGCTAATTTTTTCTGATTCTAAACCTTAGTGTTCTTATCTCAGTTTGTTCAATGAGTCAATGTTATTTTTTTTTAACTCACATTGCAGAATCACAACATCTCCCTTGAGAGGAGCGTGTGGTGAGTTCACTCTTTCTGGCTCCTCTCTCTCTCTCTCTTTTTTTTTTTTTTTTTTTTTGCCGTGTAACTTGTGGGATCTTGTTTCCCCAACCAGGGGTTGAACCTGGGTCTTCAGCAGTGAGGGCTCAGAGTCCTAATCACTGCTCCACCAGGGGATTCCTCAGGGCTCACTCTTAAGATTTTGATGCCTGCCACTTTTGTGTTGTTCAGTGACCGTGTGTCTGAATGAAAGAGTCGCACATTATGGTTCACTGCTCATAGGCTAGAAATACCAGTCTTAACACTTGAGGAGCCTTCCCGATTAGTGTGATGTAGGAAATTGTTACCATCCAACATGATTCCCCGAAGAAGGCAATGGCACCCCACTCCAGTACTTTTGCCTAGAAAATCCCATGGACGGAGGAGCCTGGAAGGCTGCAGTCCATGAGGTCGCTGACGGTTGGACACGACTGAGCGACTTCACTTTCACTTTTCACTTTCATGCAATGGAGAAGGAAATGGCAACCCACTCCAGTGTTCTTGCCTGGAGAATCCCAGGGACGGGAAGCCTGGTGGGCTGCCATTTATGGGGTCGCACAGAGTTGGACATGACTAAAGTGATGCAGCAGCAGCAACATGATTCCCTGCATGGATGCTATCATAATCAGTGTGGCAGCTGACTTCCAGTCAGATTTCAGTATGTCATGCTCTGCTGTTGACTATGCGTTCATTAGGCATCCTTGTCAGGTTTAGAAGAAACACTTAAGTACGTGCCAAATTATCTTTTTTGCTAGGCACTTTTAGGTTGGCAAGGTTGGAGGAATGTGGAAGAATGGGCATATCATGCAGCCTAGGCTAGGTAAAAGCTTGTTATGTGAGTCCTATGTGACTATCACTGATTGACAACTTAGATGCATAGCTGTATTTATAATCAACATTCTTTTTGATACCTTATTATAGGCTAGGCAGCATGCTAAGCATTTTACATACATTATTGCATCTAATATTTTCAACAGCCATGTGAATTAGGCTCTATTATTATGCCCATTAACAGTTAAAGAAACTGATACTCAGAGAATTTCAGTAAATTGTCCAAGGTCACATAGCTAACAAGTGGTAGAACCATAATTTTAGCTGTGATCTGTATGAACTTGTCTTAATTTAGGTCCCCCTGAAAGCAGAGTCTGTGACAAAGGCTTGGATCAAGGTAGTTTATTTGGACATGATCTCTGAAAGCAAAGTGGGAGGGTGCTGCTGCTAAGTCGCTTCAGTCATGTTCAACTCTGTGCGACCCCATAGACGGCAGCCTACCAGGCCCCGCTGTCCCTGGGATTCTCCAGGCAAGAACACTGGAGTGGGTTGCCATTTCCTTCTCCAATGCATGAAAGTGAAAAGTGAAAAGTGAAAGTGAAGTCGCTCAGTCGTGTCCAACCCTCAGCGACCCCATGGACTGCAGCCTTCCAAGCTCCTCCATCCATGGGATTTTCCAGGCAAGAGTACTGGAGTGGGGTGCCATTGCCTTCTCCAAAGGGGGAGGGTAGGGAGACTAATTCAGGAAATAAGGAAAAGCTGATACAGGAGTGCATTTTTAAGTCAATACCCATGGACAGAGGAGCCTGGCAGGCTACAGTTCATGAAGGCACAAAAGTTGGACACCAGTTAGCAACTAAACCACCACCACCACATGGGTAACAGTAGGACCATAATGAAGGCTGAGCACCAAAGAACTGATGCTTTTGAATTGTGGTGCTGGAAAAAACTCTTGAGAGTCCTTTGGACTGCAAGGAGAGCAAATCAGTCAATCAACCCTGAATATTCATTGGAAGGATTGATACTGAAGCTCCAATACTTTGGTCACCTGATGCAGAGAGCCAACTCATTGGCAAAGATTATGATGCTGGGAAAGATTGAAGGCAAAAGGAGAAGAGGGCGACTGGGGAAAAGATGGCTAGATAGCATCACTGACTCAATGGACATGAATTTGAGCCAAGTCCAAAAGATAGTGGAGGACAGAGGACACTGGTGTGCCTCAGTCCATGAGGTCACAAAGAGTTAAACATGACATAGTGACTGAACAAGAACTTGGGTAACAGGAGCTCAATATTACTGGGGCTTCCTGGAAGTATATAAAATAATTCACCTGAGAACATACTGAAAGATTTATTCACTGACTCCCATCCTCCAATGGCTGAAGGTTGTTACTGAGAGTATTAATTCAATTGTACTTCTAGATTGCATTTATTGGAAGACCAAGAAGCATGAGAGAAGGCCTTGGGGGTAAAAATCAGAAACAGCTCAAGCTTTATAGGCTTGATTTGGAACAGCTGCCAATAGGAAGTTGTCTGAACTCCCCTGGACCTGTCTACCACAATAGCAGTTGAAATCACAGCTATGCCAAGAGGCTATGACACGGGGCACCAGAGGCATCCATTCCAGAATTCTAAATCTTTTTCTTTTAATATAAATTTATTTATTTTAATTGGAGGCTAATTACTTTACAATATTCTATTGGTTTTGCCATACATCAACATGAACCGCTATGGGTGTATGTTCTAAACCAGAATTCTATATATACAGACAAACTATTCCACAGATAAGGTTTCACTCCACATGTTTTGTGATATTATCCCACCATATTAATTATCTTCCTACAAATATTAGTTGAGCTCCTATTATGTTCCAGATGTGTGAGTGTGTGCTAAGTCACTTCAGTTGTGTCTGACTCTGTGCGACCCTATGGACTGTAGCCTGCCAGGCTCCTCTGTCCATGGGGTTCTCCAGGCAAGCATACTGGAGTGAGTTGCCATGCCCTCCTCTAGGGGATCTTCCCAACCCAGGGATCAAACCCATGTCTCTTGCATGTCCTGCATTGACAACTGATTCTTTACCACTACCTCCACCTGGGAAGCCCAAGTTCCAGATAACCTGGCAGCATTCCGAAGACCTAGAGATAAAAAAGTGAAAGTCTTGCTCTCAAGGAAATGTTCACTTATGTGATTATCTGACAAAAAAAAAAAGTTTATTACTTAATGTTAAATAAGCACCATTACGGGACAATGGAATGAAAATAGTTACTACTCAAACCTTGTGTGTGTGACATATTCAAGTCTGTAATGTTTCCTTTTCAAATTGCATATGTGAAACTGATCAGGTTCAGAGTTAGAATGTATTGGGATGAATATTAAGATATTAAGAATTCAGTAAGCAGGCAGTTGAACATGGAGCTGGAGTATTCAGTGTAGGCAGAGCCTCCTATCAGCATGTTGATAGTTGGTATTTTCCTGGCAGCTGAAGCAGCATACATTTGCTTTTACCTTCCACAACCTTGAACTGATGTTGACACAGCATTGAGAACCAAGCATCTGAATAGCCTGCATCATAGCATTAAGCCCCAGTGTCTGATTTCCTGATAATTAACAGACCTGCAATGTATATACAATCATGAGATGTGTGTGTGTGCTCACACTTGCAGACATGCATGCATGCACATATGTCTACATTTCAGAAGATGAAAGACAGACCTGAAACAGATATGCTTGAAATACTCAAACTGTCATTCACAGTATATTTTATTATTCAAGGCCCAATAAGGGCAAAAATCTCAGCAATGTGTTCTTGGCTATGTTTTGATATTTGAAATCCTTACCAAGATGCTCCTTTCTTATGCATCAACAGAGTCAGCTTTAACATTTTTTTTTATTTTGTATTAGAGTATAGTTGATTTACAATGTTATGTTATTTTCTGGTGTACAGCAAAGTAATTCAGTTATACATATACATATCTCCATTCTTTTTCAGATTCTTTTCGCATACAGGTTATTACGGAATACTGAGTAGAGTTCCCTATAATCAGAGTCATTGGTGTGTCATTTGAAGAGGGAAAGAATAACTCCTCTTTCAAAGTACGTAATCTGTTTCACTAGAGTGAAATTGACCTTTAGCCATTCTTTCTTTTGTCACCATTTTTCTTTGGGATAGGGATACTGAAATCCCTAACTTTAATTCATCAAAGCAATTTACAAAGGTAAGGTGATAAAATGAAAACAGTAAGAGACTTAAGTTCAGATTCCATGGGTTTTGTACACCAAAACTGCCATTTACTATATAATTCTCTGTCATTTTACTTCTTCTCTCTGAGAAGGGTCCTTTTGTATCTTTGAGAAGAAAGATATATCATGCCCAGTAGGTAAAATTCATGAGCAAATTAATGAAATGATGTATATGATAAAATACCTCTCTGGTAAGTGTCCAGTAAACACTGCTCATATTTTCTTTCTTGCATTCTGTGAAAGGAAGGCTGAGAGCAGTGTGAGTGCTGCTGAAATGGGGGAGTAAAGATCCCAGAAAGAAGGGATTATTGTATTGCTGAGGGCTAATCCTGCCTTCCAGCTCTCATTAATGGCCAGTATAGCTAGAGGAAGACTTGTTTACCAAGGATGTGGACTCAAAAGCCTTTTGCCTTTTTCTGCTGATTGTCTTTTTCAAACTGAGCTCTGTGCCTCAGTTTCTTTGTCATCAAAATGTGGATGGTATTACTTCAACTATTACTTCGACTTAAGTTTATAGAATGTAGCAAGGATAAGACAACCAGCCAAGCCTTGGAAGTCCTGTAGCAGTTGCAGACAGGTGGAATGACGATGGGCGAAGAGCCAGCAGCTCCACAGCAGGTTGTTGCATTTCCTTCTCCCGATTGCCGCCTTTCCTCTGTAGGCTTGAGATGTGTGTTCATTTTGAGAAAAGGTCCGGAAATAAAGCTTTGGAATTTAGGTCAGCCAACTCCAGTTAATTCTCCAGAACCAGACATCCCATTCCTCATTAGGCTGAGCGATAGTCAGAGTTCTCAGAGGTGGAGGCATACTAATACGCTTGACAAGACTCTCTGATTCAAAGGGGGGCTTGTTAAAATAGAAAGATAAGGACAGCTGAAAAAACATGAATTAATTTTCACCATGGGGGTAAAGGGATGTAAATAAAAAGAAGGACCCCATTATTTAAAGAGGAGACTGGTACAATATGATGGCCTGAACTATTGAATTTTGTTTAAAATATTCTGATATAAGACATGAAGCAAGTCATAGGCAATTTGGAAAGTAAATAGAGCCTCATTGCTAGGGAGAACAGTATTTATTGATAAGAACTCAAGAGAGGAAATAGGTTTTCTGATTGGGATTGGTTATTAAACTTCTTTTGACTTTTGGATATGATAGAGTAGATAAAAAGAATAGTGGATTGGAAATTGGTATCAGATAATCCCTGATCTACTGGTAACTAGCTATATAGCCTTGAGCAAATATTTTTATCTTCAAAGGCAAAGAGAAAGGATTTATCTAGAACTGATGACCTCTAAAGTCCCTTTTACATATAACATTCTGTGGTTCTTTCTTAGTCAAAGGAATTATGGGTCAAAATGAGATTGTGCATGCATTTGCAATGTGTTATTGAGAATCCCAGAGATAAAAAGAACCCTGGAGTTCACTTTTGATAAATACATCATTTCACTGACTTTAAAAAATATTCAAAGAGGCTTGCATAGATATCTTTAAAATAGGGCAACTGAAATTCTAAAAAGGAAAACACAGAAACCATCAGAAGAGAGAGAAATATGTTTCAGAGCTCTTGCATGAGTTACTCCCACAATCTGAATATGAAATTTGGTTCTGAGCATCCTGGGAGACAAGGGAGAAGTTGAAATAAATTGGGTTACATTTCATTATTACAAAAAGATTATTGTGTGAAATGAAGTACAAAATTTGTCTTAAGAAGGAAACTTTTTTTTTTTAATACTAAAATTAAAATTTTACAAGGCACTAACTGTCTGGATCCTTACATAAGGAACTGTCAGTAATATTGCACAATGAACAATCTTAAAGAAGTTTTGTAAAATACATAGATAAGTTATTCATCATGGAGCTTCACTGGTGGTTCAGATGGTAAAGAATCTGCCTGCAGTGCTGGAGACCAGGGTTCAATCCCTGGATCGGGAAGATCTCTGGAGAAGGAAATGGCAACCCACTCCAGTATTCTTGCCTGGAGAATTCCATGGACAGAGGAGTCTGGCATAGAGTCTCAAAGAGTCAGACATGACTGAAACGACTTAGCACACACTAGTGCATCATGGCAACCCACTCCAGTGTTCTTGCCTGGAGAATCCCAGGGACAGGGGAGCCTGATGGGCTGCCATCTATGGGTTCACACAGAGTTGGACACGACTGAAGCGACTTAGCAGCAGCAGCAGTGCATCATAGTTTTCTCATCTGCAAATTAGGAATAATTATCTCAGTTCAGTTCAGTCTCTCAGTCATGTCTGACTCTTTGTGACCCCATGAATTGCAGCACTCAAGGCCTCCCTGTCCATCACCAACTCCTGGAGTTCACTCAGACTTACATCCATCGAGTCAGTGATGCCATCCATCTATCTCATCCTCTGTCGTCCCCTTTTCCTCCTGCCCCCAATCCCTCCCAGCATCAGAGTCTTTTCCAATGAGTCAACTCTCCACATGAGTGGCCAAAGTACTGGAGTTTCAGCTTTAGCATCATTCCTTCAAAGAACACCAAGGACTGATCTCCTTTAGAATGGACTGGTTGGATCTCCTTGCAGTCCCAGGGACTCTCAAGAGTCTTCTCCAACACCACAGTTCAAAAGCATCAATTCTTCGACACTCAGCTTTCTTCACAGTCCAACTCTCACATCCATACATGACCACTGGAAAAACCATAGCCTTGGCTAGACGGACCTTTTTTTGGCAAAGTAATGTCTCTGCTTTCGAATATGCTATCTAGGTTGGTCATAACTTTCCTTCCAAGGAGTAAGCGTCTTTTAATTTCATGGCTGCAATCACCATCTGCAGTGATTTTGGAGCCCAGAAAAATAAAGTCTGCTACTGTTTCCACTGTTTCCCCATCTATTTCCCATGAAGTGATGGGATCAGATGCCATGATCTTCGTTTTCTGAATGTTGAGCTTTAAGTCAACCTTTTCACTCTCCTCTTTCACTTTCATCAAGAGGCTTCTAGGGGCTATCAGATATGAATATAGATCTAGATGTGGTGATATTTTTGCCTAAAATGGAGAATGTATGACTTAATATGAATTAAAATTCTAGAGGTGGATCCAGGGCCTCAGATATTATCCTCAGCACTCAGTCTGTCTTTCTCCATCTGGCTTGCAAGCAAAAGCGGCCACAGTATCCATGCAGTCAGTGATTACAGGAAAAAAAAAAAAAAATCTCTTTCCCGAGTCTAGGCAAAGTCCTCAACATGGCTTTTGTGGGTCAAACTTGTCAAACTTGTATTATGTCCTCATAACTGAACCAGTCACTCACTGCCTCATGGGTAAGAAAATGAATTCATTAGCCACGCATGGGTCAGGTGTCCATTCATGGAAGAAGGAGCTAGAATCAGTTCCTCCAAATCACATGAACTGAGAATGGTGTGGTAGGGTGATGTGGGGTGAGAAAGTGCTTCATCAAAAGCTAGAGATGCTGGAGAGAAAAAGCAACTGTTAGTAATTACAATCAAGTCATAGTCTTAAGTTTCTTTGGTCAGCATGGGACGGTGGCAAGGAAAGTTAATTGAACTGAAATTGGGATGTTCACTGTATCAAGATGGAATAGGCTAAAATATTCATTTCATTATAGGAATACCATTGCCAGTTGGATGAGAGTTTTCAGATTTCTTTTTTTTTTTTTTTTAGAGAATACTTTATTAGTTTCTGTAATCAAACCCATGTAGATAAGACCTTACATATTTAATACAGTGTGTTACCCCTGTACCCCAGTTGGATGAGAGTTTTCAGATTTCAATGGCTGAACTTCCTTCTTCCCTAGAACATTAGTATTTTTCTGTAGCACTAAATGTTATCTACAATGTTTCCACCTGCTGAACTCTTTTAATCAAAGGTCATCCATTAGATAGGTTAACATATCCCAACAGTTTATAAACACTTGATGTCTTAGGAGTTTCCCGCCCCTCAGAAGACTGTAAATTCTCTCTGATCCATTAGGTGTTCATCTCTTTGTTTAATTCTCAGAGGACAATTTTAGTGCCCCCATTTCTTAGTTCTTGGTGGAAGGAGGCTTCCTTCAGGAACCACAACCTGGTGACAAGCTTTCCTTCTTCACAGAGTTGTTATAAGGACCAAATGAGGTAGTGCATCCTGTTTGTAAATTGCCTAGTTTGGCGATGATAGGCACTCAATATATACTAGCAATTAATATGAATATTGCTCAAACAACAACAAAAAAGGGAGTAAGATCAGATAATGATGAAGCCCATGTCATCCACTCTTTTCTTTTGAACGTCTTCTTGTTTACTGGTACCAGTATCTTCCCAGTGAGTCAGGATTATAAGCTCAGTCATAATAATTCTTTCTTGCATTTGTTTTCTAACATGTCATCAGTTGCCAAATCCCATGGTGCATCTCTGGAATATCTCTTACTTATTGTTTTCTTCTATTGTACTACTACTACACCAGTTCTGACCCTCATTCCCTTGTCAATTTACTCCAGAATAAAGGTCATCTTATTTCTCCTTATTTCTGTATTCTATTTCTTATAGTCTGCTGCCAGTCTTAATCATCTGATCATGCTATGTCACTGCATAGATATGGACAGTCTCTCTTAGTGGCCTGTAGTGTGAAGCCTATCAAAACTCCTGACATTTGTATCACTGTGTGTTTTTGTGCACATTCAGTGTCTCAGTTGAGTCTGACTCTCTGGGACTCCATGGGCTATTGTCTGCCAGGCTCCTTTGTCCATGGAGTTTTCCAGACAAGAATACTGGGCTGGGTTACCGTTTCCTACTCCAGGGGATCTTTCCAACCCAGGGATTAAACCTGTGTCTCTTACATCTCCTGCATTGGCAGGTGAATTCTTTACCACCACGCCACCTGGGAAGCTTCACGTATATCTACGGCTCACCCCAGTGAGGTTTGAATCTAGGTTTCTTTTTGGCTTCTGAGTATCTTCTTCACAAAACTATGCCTTAGCAAAAGTGAGCTAATCACATTTTAAAAATAAATTCTCTGTACTTCTGTGCCTATATTCATTTGTTATCTCCACTTGGAATGCCCTTATTTCCTCTCATAGTATATCTAAATCCTATTTATCAAGGTCTGTTTAAAATGCTGCCTCCTCCATGGAGTCATCCTTGATTTTCAAAGCTAGAAGTGTTCTTTCCTTTCTCTAATTGCCTTGACATTTCTTCATTTTGCATATTATGTTCTACCTTATAATAACATAAGTATCTGTATGATTTTACTCATCATCTTGTCAGTTTTAAAGGTCAAGATCTATTTCAGTTTATTTATTTAGTCCTCCCAACAGAGAACTCATAGTCATAACTAAATTAATTGTAATTGTATGAATGAATTAATTTGTAATCCAAAATGCAAAAGCAATGATTGTACTTTTTTACATTAATTAATTAATTTATTTTACTCTACAATATTGTATTGGTTTTGCCATACATTGACTTGAATCTGCCATGAGTGTACATGTGTTCCCCATCCTGAACCCCCCTCTCACCTCCCTCCCCATCCCATCCCTCTGGGTCATCCCAGTGCACCAGCCCTGAGCACCCTGTATCATGCATCAAACCTGGACTTTTTCTTCAAGCCAAATTTCAAACATTATGCTCGGGAAAAATAGTTACTTTGAAATGGAGAAGGGTGTATTCCACAATGATGGTTAACATCTTCATGCAACTTTAATCAAAAGATACTATACTGTGAAATATGTAAAAAAGGCAGATTCATATTAGTAGTTAAGAACTTGGTCTCTGAAACTAGACATCCTGGATTTAAATCTTGATTCTACTATCAATTAGCTGTCTGACCTTAGACAAATTGTTCAACCTCTGTTCAACACATGCTCATCTGTAAAACAGGCATTGTAAAGATTTGATGGCTTGTTACATATAAAGCACTTAGAATGGTGTCTGAAATATTGCAAAGACTCAGAGATGACTACTATTATAAGCTGCTGGAATTATGAAGCAAAGTAGAAAGAAAAACACTTCTGCCAATAAATCTCAACCCATGAGAGAGGAAGTAAATAATAAATAAGAATATATTTGTCCTGACAATAAGTTTGATATAATTTATTCATTTTTTATTTGTATATTCTACAAACCTGGAAAATCTTTTTTTTTAATGTAATTACCTGAGGTGGGCAGAATGATCCCCAAAGATAACTATACTCTAATTCTTGGAAGCCGTGACTATTGTGTTATATATTACTTAGTAAAAAAGACTGCAGAAGAAACTTAAGAGACAGATCTTAAGATAGGATGATTGTCCTGGATTAGCCATGTGGGCCTAACCTATTCACATGAACCCTTAAAAGCAGAGAGCATTCTCTGGCTGGAGTCACAGAGATGTTGTAAATGAGCTAGGAAGGTGTAACAGAAGCTAGAAAGACTTGAAGTAGGAGAAAGACTTGAGAGCATCATTCATTGGTTTAGAGATGGAGAGGGCCATGTAACAAGACTCATAGTCTAGTTTGTAAGGAAATAGGAACTGAAACTCTGCCAACAATCTAAATAAGCCTAGAAGCAGATTCTTCCAGGAGCCTCCTAGTAAGAGCCCGGTGTGACTAACTTCTTGATTTTGGCCATGTGAGACCCTAAACAGAAAACCAACTGAGCCACACTGTGCTTAGTTTCTGATGTACAGAAACTGTGAGATAATAAATGGGTGTTTGAAGCTACAGAATTTGTGATAATTTGTTACACGGCAATAGAAAACTGATATGGCACCACATTATTTAAATAAAAATGGAATAGATCAAAAAGCAAACCTCAGTGAATTCTCCAGAGTACAAACATCATAAATCAGGTTCTGCACCACAAAGCAATAAAACTAGAAATAAATTTAAATGAAGGTGCAGAACTCCCAATTGCCTGAAAATGTTGATAATCATATACAAAATTCTTTCCTTAAAGTTGTTCAAAGAGAAAAGCTATAAAGTAAAAATACTTAAGAATACTGGTGGAGGGAGGTTCATGGGGAATGAAAATGTTACATGCTAAAACATTTGGGATAAGCAAAAGCTGTAGTGAAAAGCAAATAAAATATCTGAACATCTCAGGGGCTTAAAAATGAATTAATATTGTAACTCAAGAAAGTTGAAGAACAATAAAAAAGTAAATCTTAGCCACAAAGAAGGAAGATGTTGAGAAAAATAAAAGTGAATAAATGAATTTGAAAGCAGAAGGATAAACAGTAGATATGAAATTTTAAAATAATTTGATAACAATATAAAAGATAAAGCAATAGTATTTCTCTTTGTATAAATTCAAGTATATTTAATTTACAGTACTAGTTTCATATGTACAGCAAAGTGTTTTTTCAAATTATATTCCATTATTGGTTATTATAAGATAGTAAATATTATTTCTGCTGCTACACAGTAAAAGCTTGTTTCTCGTGTTTTTTTATGTATCATAGTTTGTATCTGTTAATTCTGTACTCCTAGTTTGTCTTTCCCTCCCTCTCCACTTTGGTAAGCACATATTTGGTTCCTGTATCTGTTAGTCTGTTTCATGTATGTGTGTGTGTGTGTGTGTGTGTATACACACATATACATATATATGTGTGTGTGTGTATGTATGTGCATGTGTGTGTATTCTTATATATATATATATAATATTTGTATTATTTTCAAAGTCAACTTATAAGTGTTATCATATAGTATTTGTTTCTCTATCTGATTTATTAAGTATAATATTCTCTAGGTCTACCCAAGTTGCTGTGAAAGGCAGTATTTCATTCTTTTTGTGGCTGAGTAATTTACATTGCATATCATCTCTTTTTAACTCAACAGTCTGTTGTTGGGTACTTGACTTGTATCCATGTCTTGGCTATTGTAAATATTGCTGCTATGAACACTATGGTATATGTATCTTTTCCAATTAGAGTTCTTGTATTTTCCAGATATATATATACCCAAGAGTGGGATTATTATATGGTAGCTTTATTTTTAATTTGTAAAGGAACCTCTGTAGTGTTTTCCATTATTGATGTTTAGCTGCTAAGCTGTGTCCGACTCTTTGCACCTGCATGGACTGTAGCCCACCAGTCCCCTCTGTCCCTGGCATTTCCCAAGCAAGAATACTGTAGTGGGTTCTTCCGGATCCAAGGATAGAACCCACATCTCCTGCATTGCAGGCAGATTCTTTACCACTGAGCCACTTGAGAAGCCCTTTCTCACAGTGGCTGAACCAATGTGCATTCCTACCAGCAATGTAGGAGAGTTCCCTTTCCTCCACACCCTTTTCAGCATTTATCCATTGTGGGCTTTTGCTGATGGTCATTCATTATTGCCAAATTCAGACTTAAATTGAAGAAAGTAGGGAAAACCACTAGACCATTCAGGTATGACCTAAATCAAATCCCTTATGATTATACAGTGGAGGTGACAAATAGATTCAAGGGATTAGATCTGATAGACAGAATGCCTGAAGAACTATGGACGGAGGTTTGTGACATTGTACAGGAGGCAATAATCAAGACCATCCCTGCCAGGGACCAGCCCCGGCTGATCCAGGGAATTCGAAGCGGGGACGGCGTTGGCGAGGATCAGGAAACAACTGCTTAATTAAACATTTATTAAGGATATAAAGAGTGGTGAAATAAGGATAGCTCAGCGAAGAAATTCAGTGAAGAAAAGAGGCTGAATAAAATTCCAAAGCAGGGAATTTACGTCACCTACGAAGGCCGCAGGCGTCCTCCCGTTCTCCCGAAGGAGAGGAGACACTAAGGCCTCCCCGGTCAGATCTTAGAAGCCCAGGCAAAATTAGTAGGCTTGACTAGCTTCCCTGCCTCAGAGGAAAAGTTCAGCTAGAAGGTGAAAGAAAGAACGACATGGGGACACCAAATTCCGGTGAACAAAAAGACATACTTTATTTTCCAAAGCAGTTTTATACCTTAAGTTGTGCATAGAGGATAATGAGGGGAAGGGGTAGAGGCATGCAAAGACAGCAGTTCCTGATCCTTATCGAAGTCAGGCTTTCAAACTTATCATATGCAAAAATTTAGGTGATTTACATCATCTTCTGGCCAGGAAGCCTGTTAACATTTTAAGAAACTTATTTTTCTCTAAAGGTGATTATTCTAAAGTCAGGCGCCAGCCTCCAAAAAGCATTGGAGAAAGTTGCATTCCTATAGGGCAAAGGTGAGGTGGGCTCAATCAAGAAAAGAATTAACTCAAGGGTCCAAGATTACAAACATTGAGGCAACTGCTTACATTTCTATACACCCATTATATCAATCAATACACCGCCAAGGACACAGTAGGTAAGGGATATGGAGACTTAGCAGCAAACATTGGCCCAACAAGTGAAAAACCCTTCACCAATACAATTTCTAATCAATCTTTTAACTACTCAAAGGAATCTGTGTTTAGACAGTTTAGAACATCTCCTGCCTCTCACAGTTGGGAGGCTCTGAACAATCACATGTTGCCGGAAAAAACCTATTCAGGCAGGCTAGAGGACTTCCAAAGGAGTTTGTAGGTTGAAACACTGTCACACCCAAAAATTATTAACTGGAGCTGTAAGCTAACTCTTTTTCAGAGAGAGGTAGTGGGGGACAGCCCCCCGTAAAGTCAGAGGTGTAGGTGACAGCACAAAGCAGAAAGTAGGCAGACTCTGGTTTTGGGGGTAGATTGCTCGAGAATTTCCAGGGAGACTCCTGAGGCTTGATCCCGCCTTTGCGTATGTCAAGCCTCCTTCCTCATGACCTTTGCGACGGGCGGAGCTCGCTCCCCACACATCCCCAAGAAAAAGAAATGCAAAAAGGCATAATGGTTGTCTGAGGAGGTCTTACAAATAGCTGTGAAAAGAAGAGAAGCTAAAGGTAAAGGAGAAAAGGAAAGTATACCCATTTGAATGCAGAATTCCAAAGAATAACAAGGAGAGATAAGAAAGCCTTCCTCAGCAATCAGTGCAAAGAAATAGAGGAAAACAATAGAATGGGAAAGACTAGAGATCTCTTCAAGAAAATTAGAGATACTAAGGGAACATTTCTGGAGAAAGAAATGGCAACCCACTTCAGTATTCTTGCCTGGAGAATCCCAGGGATGGAGGAGCCTGGTGGTCTACAGTCCATGGAATTGCAAAGAATCAGACCCAACTGAGCAGCTTCACTTTCACTTTTCACTTTCATGCATTGGAAAAGGAAATGGCAACCCACTCCAGTGTTCTTGCCTGGAGAGTCCCAGGGACAGGGGAGCCTGGTGGGCTGCCGTCTATGGGGTTGCACAGAGTTGGACATGACTGAAGTGACTTAACAGCAGCAGCAGCAGCAGCAGCAGCAGCAAGGGAACATTTCATGCAAAGATGGACATAATAAAGGACAGAAATGGTATGTACCTAAGAGAAGCAGAAGTTATTAAGAAGAGATGGCAAGAATACACAGAAGAACTATATAAAAAAGATCTTCATGACCCAGATAACCAGGATGGTGTGACCACTCACCTAGAATCAGAGGAAGGTGATGTCAAGTGGGCCTTGGGAAGCATTACTATGAACAAAGTTAGTGAAAGTGATGGAATTCCAGCTGAGCTATTTCAAACCCTCAAAGATGATGCTTGAAAGTGCTGCACTCAATAAGCCAGCAAATTTGGAAACCTCAGCAGTGGCCATGGGACTGGAAAAGGTCAGTTTTGATTCCAATCCCAAAGAAAGGCAATGCCAAAGAATGCTCAAACTACCATACAGTTGCACTCATCTCACACGCTAGTAAAGAAATGCTCAAAATTCTCCAAGCCAGGCTTCAACAGTACATGAAGCATGAACTTCCACATGTTCAAGCTGGATTTGAAAAAGGCAGAGGAACCAGAGATCAAATTGCTAACATCCTCTGGATCATTGAGAACGCAAGAGAGTTCCAGAAAAACATCTATTTCTGCTTTATTTACTATGCCAAAGACTTTGACTATGTGGATCACAATAAACTGTGGAAAATTCTTAAAGAGATGGGAATACCAGGCCAGCTGACCTGCTTCCTGAGAAATTTGTATGCAGGTCAAGATGCAACAGTTTTAACTGGGCATGGAATAAAGACTGGTTCCAAATTGGGAAAGGAGTATGTCAAGGCTGTATATTGTCACCCTGCTTATTTAACTTATATGCAGAGTATATCATGAGAAATGCCGGCCTATATGAAGCACAAGGTGGAATCAAGATTGCTGGGAGAAATATCAATAACCTCAGATATGCAGATGACACCATCCTTACAGCAGAAAGTGAAGAACTAAAGAGCCTCTTGATGAAAGTGAAAGAGGAGAGTGAAAAAGTTGGCTTAACACTCAATATTAGGGAAACTATGACCATGACATCTGGTCCCATCACTTCATGGCAAATAGATTGGGAAACAATGGAAGCAGTGGCAGACTTTATTTTGGGGGGCTCGAAAATCACTGCCGATGGTGACTGCAGCCATGAAATTAAAAGACACTTGCTCCTTGGAAGAAAAGTTATGACCAACCTAGATAGCATATTCAAAAGCAGAGACATTACTTTGCCAACAAAGGTCCGTCTAGTCAAAGCTATGGTTTTTCCAGTGGTCATGTATGGATGTGAGAGTTGGACTATAAAGAAAGCTGAGAAGTGAAGAATTGATGCTTTTAAACTGTGGTGTTGGAGAAGACTCTTGAGAATCCCTTGGACTGCAAGGAGATCCAACCTGTCAATCCTAAAGGAAATCAGTCCTGAATATTCATTGGAAGGACTGATGCTGAAGCTGAAACTCATATACTTTGGCCATCTGATGCAAAGAACAAACTCATTGGAAAAGACCCTGATGTTGGGAAAGATTGAAGGCAGGAGGAGAAGGGGACGACAGAGGATGAGATGGTTGGATGGCTTCACCAACGTGATGGACATGAGTTTGAGTAGGCTCCGGGAGTTGATGATGGACAGGGAAGCCTGGCGTAGTGAAGTCTATGGGGTCACAAAGAGTCAGACACGACTGATTGACTGAACTGACTGATTCTGACAAGTGTGAAGTGATACCTCATTCTATTATAGTTGTTATTTGTATTTATCTGATTATTAGCAACATTGAGCATCATTTCATGTGCCTGTTGGTCATCTGCATATTGTCTTTGAAGAAATGTCTGCTTAGGTCTTCTCCCCACATTTTAAGTCTTTTTTTTTTTTTTCAATATTGTATGAGCTGTTTATATATTTTGGAAATTAAACCTTTGTAGGTTACATCTTTTAGAAGTATTTTCTTCAGTTCTTTAGGTTATCTTTTTGATAATGGCTTCCTTTGGTGTACAAAAGCTTTTCAGTTTGATTAGGTGCCATTTGTTTATTTTTGCTTTTTTTTATTTTGCCTTTGGTGATTGACCTAAGAAAATTTTGCTATGATTTATGTCAGAGAATGTTTTGCTTATGTAATCCTCTAGGTATTTCATGATTTTATATCTTATAATTGTATTTTAAGCCATTTTGAGTTTCTTTTTGTGTATGGTGTAAAGGAGTGTTCTATGTGGCTGTCCAGCTTTACCAGCAAAACTTACTGAAGAGACTGTCTTTTCTCCATTGTGTATTCTTGCCACCTTTGTCAAAGAATAATTGATCATAGTTGTGTAGCTTTATTTCTGGGCTCTCTATTCTCTTCCATTTATTTATATGTCTGTTTTTTGTTTTGTTTTGCCAGTTCCATACTGTTTTGATTGCTGAAGTTTTGTAGTATTGTCTGAAGTCTGGGAGTGTTGTGCCTTCAGCTTTGTTCTTGATCCTCAAGATTGCTTTGGCAATTCTGGGGCTTTTGTAATTCCATACAAATTTTGTGATTATTTGTTCTAGTTTATTGAAAATATCTTGGGTTTTCTGATAGGAATCACATGATATCTACAGATTGCTTTTGGTAGTCTTTTGACAGGATTAATTCTTCCAATCCTAGAGTGTGGGATGTCTTAGATGTCTTTTTGTTTCTTTGAATCATCTTGAGCTTCCTTTATCAGTGTTTTATACTTTATCAGTGTGTAGGTCTTTCACCTCCTTAAGTTTATTCCTAGGTATTTTATTTTTTAGGGTGGGATTTTATTTTTTGGGGGGGGGGATGTTTCTTTTTTTTAATTTTTATTTTATTTTTTAACTTTACAATATTGTATTGGTTTTGCCATATATCAAAATGAATCCACCACAGGTATACATGTGTTACCCATCCTGAACCCTCCTCCCTCCTCCCTCTTCATACCATCCCTCTGGGTCGTCCCAGTGTACCAGCCCCAAGCCTCCTGTATATGAGACAGCAAAAGAGACACTGATGTATAGGGTGGGATTTTAAATGTGATTTTTAAAATTTTCTCTTTGTGATATGTCATTGTTAGAAATGCATTGTTAAGAAATGTAGCCAATTTCTGTATATTAATCTAGTATCTTGCTATTTTTCTGAATTCATTCATTAGTTCTAGTAGTTCTTTTGTGAAGACTTTTCTTGCTAGCTCAGAGGTGAAGAATCCATTGCAATGCAGGAGACCCCAGTTTGATTCCTGGGTTGGGAAGTTCCCCTAGAGAATGGATAGGCTACCCATTCCAGTATTCTTGGGCTTCCCTGGCAGCTCAGATGGTAAAGAAGCTGCCTGCATTGTGGGAGACCTGGGCTTGATCCCTGGGTTGGGAAGACCCCTGGAGGAGGGCATGGCAACCCACTCCAGTGTTCTTGCCTGGCAAATCCCAATGGACAGAGGAGCCTGTAGGGCTACAGTCCATGGGGTCACAAGGAGTTGGACACAAGTGGATGACTAAGCACATTGTGTTCTCTTGTGGTAGTTGTGGTTTACTTGCTAAGTCATGTCTGATTCTTGTGACCCCATGGACTCTAGCCCACCAGGCTCCTCTGTCCATGGGATTTCACTGGTAAGAATACTGGAATGGGTTGCCATTTCCATCTTCAGGGGATCTTCTGACCCAAGAATCAAGTCTATGTCTCCTTTATTGAAGGTGGATCCTTTACCACTGAGCTGCCAGGGAGGTCTTTTTGTTCTCTATCCAGAGTAATATCATCTGCAAATAGTAATAGTTTTACCTTTCTCCTTCCAATTTGGTTACTTTTCATTTATTTTCCTTGTCTGATTGCTATGATTAGAATTTCCAATACTATGTTGAATAGAAGTGGTGAGAGTGTGCATCCTTGTCTGGTATTGCATTTAGCATGAAGACTTTCAGCTTTTCACCATTGACAATCATGTTGACTGGATTTGTGGTGGATGCCTTTTATTATGTTGAGATATTTTCCCTCTATACCCACTTTGTTGAGAATTTTTTCATGAATGTATCTTGAATTTTGTTAAATGTTTTTCTGTGTCTGTTGAGATGATCATGTTTTGTCTTTCATTTTGTTAATATGGTGTATCATATTGATTTGCATATGTTGAACCATGCTGTGACCCTGTGATGAATCCAACTTGACCCTATAGTGTATGTTTATGTAGTGTTGGATTCAGTTTGTTAATATTTTGTTGAGACTTTTGCATCTATATTCATCAGAGTTATTGGCCTGTAATTTTCCTTTTTTTTTTTTTTTTTGTAGTAACTGTCTGGTTTGGATCAGGGTGATGGTAGATTCTTAGAATTAATTTGGGTGTGTTCCCTCCTCTTCAGTCTTTTGTAATAGTTTGAGAAGGATAAGTTCTTTTTATATGTGGTAGAATTCCTCAGGGATGCCATCCAGTCCTGGAATTTTGTTTATAGAGAGATTTTCACTTACAGATTCTATTTCACTTCTGGTAATTGGTCTATTGAAATTTTCTGTTTCTTCTTCTTCTTTTTTTTCTTTTGTATTTCTGTGGTATCAATTGTTGTTTCTCCTCTTTCATTTATTTTGTTGATTTGGGTCATCTCTCTTTTCTTTTTGGTCAGCCTGGTTAGAGGTTTGTTGATTTTAACTTTTAAGGAAAGACTGCTCTTCTTTATATTGGCCTTTTCTATTGTGTTTTGATTTCTATTGCCACTCTGGTGGTGGTTTAGTCACTAAGTCCTGTCTGACTCTTCTGACCCCATGGAGCCTGCCAAACTCCTCTGTCCATGGGATTCTTCAGGCAAGAATACTGGGGTGAGTTGCCATTTCCTTCTCCAGGGGATCTTCTCAACCCAGGAATCGAACCCAGGTCTCCTGCATTGCAGATAGATCCTTTACCAACTGAGCTACAAGGGAAGCCCTCTATTCCCACTCTAGTTTTGATTATTTCCTTCATTTTGCTGACTTTTTTTTCCCTCCTCATTCTTTTATATGATAAATTGTTTTAGATTTTCCTTATTTCTTGAGAAAGGATTGTGTCACTATGAAGTTTCTTCTTAAAACTGCTTTTGCTGCATTTCATAAATTTGTAAAGTTGTATTATCATTTTCATTTGTCTCAAGATATTTTTTGATTTCTTCTTTGATTTTGTCATTGACTTAATGGTTTTTTAGTAGCATGTTGTTTAGTCTTCACGTGTTCTTTTCCTGTTTTTATTTCTGTGCTTGATTTCTAGTTTCACATTGTTGTGATCAGTAAAGATGCTACAAATGATTTCTATCCCCTTAATTTTGTTGAAGCTTATTTTGTGACCTAGAATGTGACTTGTTCTAGAAAATGGTCTGTGTGTGCTTGAAAAGAATGTGTATTCTTTTTATGTTTTTGGATGTACTGTCCTATAGATATCAATTAAGTCCAACTGGTATGTTTTATCATTCTCTCTGGATGATCTGTCCATTGATGTCAGTGGAGTGTTAAAGTTTCCCTGTTACTATAATCCTGTAAATTTCACCCTTCCTGTCAGTGTTTGTTTTATATATTTTGGTGCTACTATATTGGTTACATATATGTTAATGAGTATAATATCCCCTTCTTGTAGTGCTCTCTTTGTCATTATATATTCCATTTGTTTATTTTCCTGTATGGCCTTCTGAAAAATCTGTTTTGTCTGATATGCATCTTGCTACCACCGTTTTCTTGTTGTCTGCATAAAAAATCTTTTTCTATCTGCTTACTTTCATTCTCTATGTGTTTCATCCTAAAGTGAGTCTCTTGCAGTCAGAAATTGTAAGTTTTTTTTTTTTCTAAATCCTATCTGCCTATCTGTCTTTTGATCAGAATATTTAGTCCATTGCCATTTAAACTATTGATAGGTATGTACTTATCACCTTTTAACCTTGTTTTCCTGATGTTTTAAGTTCTTTCTTTTCATTTTCTTTTTTTTTTTTGTGGTTTGCTGATTTTCTTTTGTAGTCTGCTTGAGTTCCTTTCATTTTTGTGTGTGTATGTATTGTATATATTTTTTCATTACCATGGATTTCTAGTAAGTTGACCCATAACTATATCTCTTGCTTTTAACTGATAGTCATTCAAATTCAAACACATTCTAAAAGATCGACATTTTTATATTCCCATCACCTACATTTTGTGATTTTTGTGTTTTATTTTACATCCTCATGCTTACTCTTTACTGTTAATTGTAGCTATAATCACTTTTACAGAACTTTTTGATTTTTAGTCTATGTATTGGCTTATTTATGTGATCTTCAATACTTTTTTTGTATTTGCCTTTCCTATTGTGATTTTCCATTTCCTATGGATTTTTTTCTCTTTAAAAAGACCCTTGAATATTTATTTTAAAGTAGGTTTAGTGTTGCTGAATTCTTTCATTTTTTGCTTTCCTCAGGATATGTTGGCTGTTGATGGAGAGTGTTTTTGTAGTATATAGTGCCTGTGGTGGATGTCAGGCAGGGCTTTCTCTCTGCTTCATGGCACCCTGTCAGGGACTGAGTCTGCTCCCCAGTTTTGTAGTAGAAGCCCTGGGGGTCAAGTGTGATGAGACTCCACTGCCCTGGAGCGTGATTTCCCCAGAGGAGGTGATTGCTGAAGTAGGTTGAGGCCCACCCATGTGATCATGGAAAACCTATGTAGGTGTCTGTAGTTTCTCTCAGAGGCAGCCTGATGTTGCATCACTTTCTCTGTTGTGTTTGTTTCAGATTTAGTGCAAGGCTCTGGTGTGAGTTAACTTGGGCCTAGGACTCTAAGCATTGTGGCTACAGGAATTGAGGTGGTTCCCTGCTTGCTGCCTGAGATCTGGGCTCCCTCTGTGGCAGGGTCCTCCTGGGACCTTTCTGCTCCAGATCTACTGCCACCCTGTTACATGGAATGGGCAGACCTGGAATGCTCTTGCTTGGAGATGAACCACAAAGCAATGGTTTTGACAATAAACAAGGGTAAAATAAATATATAACATTAAAAATAAAAGGAGGAAATAACCATAGATAAAAGCTAAAAATTGTATATTGTGTATAGTTGTGCTAATAAATTTTAAGATATGGGTGAAATGAATGGTTTTATATGCAAATGTTAATTTCTAAAGTTGACTCAGTAAGAAAAACAAACCTAAGGAAAACCTTTTTCATGAAAGGAAATGAGAAAGTCATTAAAAATATTGAGATCAGAGAGTTTCACTGGAAAACTGTTAAAGACATTCAATTAGAAATTAATTTTCACATTATTTATATTGTATCAGACAGTAGAGAAAGAAGGGAAGTTTATTTTATGGAGGCGTGATTAGCTTAATAACAAAAACTGACAGTTCAAAAATAGAAACAGTGACAATTTTCACTTTTGAATGCAGATGTGAACATTTGAAGTACAATATTAATAAATAGATTCACAGAGTATAATGAAAGAATAAGAGATCATTAAAAAGTAGATTTTATTTCAGGGATGTGAGTTCAAATTTGATGATATTTACAGTAGTAGTAATAGTTTCAAAACAGTAAAATAAAGCATACGGTAATGTTGACAGATGTCAAAAATGACAAAATTCAACATCTATTACTGGTAAAAAAAAATGTGACAAATAAAATACAAATAAAAATATGCCTCACTAAAATACCAGTCAGAATCATATTTCATGGTCAAATACTATGGCCATTAATTTTATAATCAGGTTTAAGACAGGGATCCCAGAAATCACCAGTATTGTCTCAACCACCAAATTATAACTATATAATATAAAATGGTAAAATTACCATTACTTTCTCATGATTGTATATCTAGAAAAACCAGGAGAATCTAGTTATAGTTTAATCAGAGTAATATAGGTATTCAGTGTAATAGTTGACTTTGGAGTGAACTGAGTCCTTTAAAAACCCATATATTGAAAACTTAACCCCCAATGTGACTTTCTTTGGATTTAGGGCTTTAAAGATGTCATTGAGTTTAGATGAGGTCATAAGGTTGAGACTCTAATATGACAGGATTATTTTCCTTATCAAGAAGAGACAACATAGAGCTCTCATGCTCTCTTGGTCTCCCTTTCTTTGGGCACATGTGGGCTGTGAACACAGTGAGATGGTGGCCAAGAGAAGAGGTCTTTGAACGAAATCTACCTCATTAGCACTTTGATCTTGGACTTACCTGTATCCAGAATTTTGAAAAATAAACGTCTGTTATTTAAGTGACCCAACCTATAGTACTTCTTATGGCAACCCAAAGTGACTAATACAGCTAGCAATTTCAGTAGACAAAATTGGTAAGGTTTTGGTATTGTAAATATTTGTTTGCATGTTTTATTTGCCCACATCCTTTATATATATATACACATATATTTATATGTTTTAATATATGATTTTGTATCTCTAAAATACTTTGTTAAATACTTTTAAAATTAAACAAGGTAGGTTAGACAAATACTTGTGAAACTATTGAATAAAATCAGATTGTAAATTACTATAATTTTAATTACAATTATATATAAAGATTATATGCAAGTAAAATCTAAAAGGATGAACGAGTTCTATATGTACACATGCATCATCAGATCCCATTCACAGTAGCATCAAAAACATTAACAAAACATGGAACATATTAATAGGACCACTAAGAATAAACTGAAAAATTTAGCCAAGGGACATATAAGACTTGAATAAATGGAGACATGTGTCTTTTTTATCAGATTGTAAATATATTGAAAGTGAAAGTGTTAGTCAATCAGTCATGTCCAACTCTGTGTGACCCTATGGACTGTAGCTGGGCAGGCTCATCTGTCTATGGGAGTCTAAAGGCAAGAATACTGGAGTGGGTTGCCATTTCCTTCTCCAGAGGATCTTCCCAACCCAGGAATCAAACCCATGTCTTCTGCATTATAGGCAGATTCTTTGCCATCTGAGCTACATTAATTCCCCCTTAAATAATGAATAACTAAATGCAATCTCAATAAACCTTCCAGTCTAGGATTTTTGGACCTTGAAAATGATTTAATGTTTACCTGGAAGAGTAAATATATTACAATAGCCAGCTGACTTCTGAAAAGAGGAAGCAATTAAGAGAATTGCCTCATCAGATTTTAAAATCTTTTATAAAGCTGAATAGAAATGAATACAGTGTGCTGCTGGCCTATAAATGGAACAGATTAGAGATTTCAGACAGAAAAAATTCAGTATTCAATGGAATTTACTGTCACAGCTCTACAGTTTGTAAGAATGATGAAGTTTTGGTATGGATCACAACAAACTGTGAAAAATTCTTAAAGACAGAGATACCAAACTATCTTACCTGTTTCTTGAGAAGCCTGTATGCAAGTCAAGAAGTAACAGAACCGGACATGAAACAACAGACTGGTTCAAAAAACAACAAGGCTATATGTTGTCATCCTGCTTATTTAACTTATCTGCAGAGTACCTCATGTGAAATGCCAGGTTGGATGACTCCCAAGCCAGAATCAAGATTGCTGGGAGAAATATCAACAACCTCAGATATGCAGATGATACTACTCTAATGGCAGAAAGTGAAGAGGAACTAAAGAACCTCTTGATGAAGGTGAAAGAAACGGGTGAAAAAGCTGGCTTAATGCTCAACATTCCAAAAATGAAGATCATGGTATCCAGTCCCATCACTTCATGGCAAATAGAAGGGGGAAAAGTGGAAGCAGTGACTGATTTTATTTTCTTGGGCTCCAAAATTACTGTGGACAGTGACTGCAGGCATAAAATTAAGACACTTGCTCCTTGGAAGGAAAGCTATGACAAACCTAGATAGCATATTTAAAAACAGAGGCATCCTTTTACCAACAAATGTCTCTGTAGTGAAAGCTATGGTTTTTCCAGTAGTCATGCATGGATGTGAGACTTGGACCATAAGAACACTGAGTGCTGAAGAACTGATGCTCTCAAATTGTGGTTCTAGAGAACACTCTTGAGAGTCCTTTCGACAACAAGGAGATCAAACCAGTCAGTCCTAAATGAAAGCATCCCTGAATATTCAACTGGAAGGACTGATGCTGAAGCTGAAGCTCCAATGCTTTGGCCACCTGATGTGAAGAGCCAACTCACTGGAAAAGATCCTGATGCTGGGAAAGTTTGAAGGCAAAATGAGAAGGGGGAAGCAGAGGATAAGATGGTTAAATAGTATCACCAACTCAATGGACATGAATTTGAGCAAATGTAGATCGTAAAGGACAGAAAAGCCTGGCTTGCTGCAATTAATGGGGTCACAAAGAGTAGAACACGACTTGGTGACTGAACAACAATGCTGAGTTCAAATCCCTGCTCTGCTGTTATCCAGCTGTGTGACTTTTTGCAAGTTACTTAACCTCTCTGAGCATTAGTTTTATCATCTCTTTAACGGGAGAGTAATACTTACATCATAATGAAATAATGAATGTGCCTGGCACACAGTAAGCCCTCAATAAATGGTAGTTTCTGTATCTCTGTCTCGCTTCTTACATAAAAATAAATTTCAAATGGATCAAAGATTTACATATGTAAAAAGTAAACAGGAATAAATATATGATCATGTTTTGTGGAAGACATTTCCAAGTATGGTGGGGAAAATAGAGATTATAAAGCAAAAATGGTACATATGACACATATAAAGTTAAAAGCTTGGTGTAGTAAAAATTGCCATAATTAAAGTTGTCTGAAAGACACAAAAGTAAGGAAAAGATATGCAACATGTATGACAATATAAGGTTTTCCCAAAATTAAGTTTTAAAAAAATCCTTAAAAGAAATATTGAAAAGATGAACTCCTGAACCAGGGTATATTAAAGATTGTAGACTTGGAGGATGTAGTTTTGGTAGTAGTGGTGGTGGGAGGATGTGAAGAATAAAAAGTATTGTTTTTGGATAATTTAAACTATGATATGCCTATTAGACATGCGAGGTAGAAATTAGGTAGATTTTAATTATCCTTTATTTCTGTCTCTCGCCATTTTTCCCGAAATTAATTCAGAAGTTAGGTTAAATGTCATTCTCTCTGTCAAACCTTCCCTGACTCTACCAGCCTAAGTTACTTCTGTTATATATCCCATTGTGTTCTTTTGAAATTAATTCTCCTTGTAAGTACCATGGACTTCTGCACAACAGAAGTCTGTGATCTGAGACACTGGAAGATGGTAAATAGCCTGGCCATCAGCTGACAGTCACTGGTGCCCTTGCACTTGGGCTTGATTTCAAGTGTTGAACTGTTGCTCCTAGAGATCTATTAAGGAAGTCAGAGTCCCAGTCTTGGTGAAGATGGTGAGATGTAGAAATAACACAGACTCAAGTTATTATAAATCTTAATTCCAGGGGGAAAAGATAACTAGTTAAATTGGAGCACGAGATCTGAGACTCTAACAGAAATGATCAGATATTGAATTCACTGACTAGGGGTCAAATTCATAAGGAATAGAGCAAAAGTTTTTTCTGCATCTGGAGAAGATTTAACCTCTATATTCAAATATTACTAATTATGGGAATTATAGGACCCAGTGAAAGAGAGCAAGATGGATCACTATACCACATCCCTCCAAAACCATGGCTAAATTTAATTATTTGCCGTTGTGCTAGGTTTTTTAATTAAAGTTTTGCATTTTTGATTATTGGTTGGGTGTTCCCCACTTTTATGGAGTTTTGGCTTGAATAAATCTCTTTTCTATAAATATCTGTTGCCAGTGAATGGCCCTGCATTTACAGAAGCCTTGAAATGGAGCTGAAACATTTGAAACATGGGCCTTGTTTGGTAGGTGACAATAATTCCAGTTGCAGAGGGATGGTGTTATGTATGTGTTTGGCGAATGTCTTCATTAATGGCTTTGAAAAGAATTTAAATGGCATGTTAATTAAATTTGAAGTGATAGTAAAGGAGAAAGTGTTATGAACATTATTGACAATCCAAACAATAACCTCTCTGGGAGAGGTTAAGGATGTAAGCAGACAAAAAAGCCAGATTTAACCTATCCAATAGAAGCAATCATGCAGGGAAGATTATCAAAAATAAGATATTTTAGTCTAAGGAGAGCACTGACTGGAAATCAGCCATGCTGTGAGCATTTGGCAGTCACCAGAATAGAATTAGCCTAAATAAAATACTTAAGCAAGGAGTGAAAAGATTCACACTGAATTTCTAACTTCTCTTTTTAAAAAAAGTACACTTTACTTTGAAGTCTTGTCCTAAGTATTGGTGTAGTTCATGGACAAAGGGTCACAGACTCTGGAGATAGACCTCACGATCAGGCAGAGTTTCATGTCTAGGAAAGTGAACAAAAATCTCTACACCATGGTTGAAATTAGTTATGTAAAGAAAACCTGCCCAGTGGTACCACATCTTAGAGGGTTCTTTGGAAAAGGATAACTGATGAGATTAATCTGCATTTTAGAAGTTGTTTCTCAAGGAGAGCTTGCTTCAGGACCCTCAGGAATGCTTTTTAAAATACAGTTTCCTAGGTACAACCCCAGACCTATTGAAACAGAGTCCCTGGGTATGGGTACATGAGATCTGCATTTTAAACAAGGGCTAGTTTTTTTTCCTCTTATATAATACCTTTTGGGAACCACTGTTTTATATTATCAGGACATTGCACTTAATTGTCGGAGAAGGCAATGGCACCCCACTCCAGTACTCTTGCCTGGAAAATCCCATGGCTGGCAGAGCCTGGTAGGCTGCAGTCCATGGGGTCCCTAAGAGTCGGACATGACTGAGCGACTTCCCTTTCACTTTTCACTTTCACACACTGGAAAAGGAAATGGCAACCCACTCCAGTGTTCTTGCCTGGGGAATCTCAGGGACAGGGGAGCCTGGTGGGCTTCCGTCTATGGGGTCGCACAGACTCGGACAGGACTGAAGCGACTTAGCAGGAGCAGCAGCACTTAATTGTAATGAATGGAAAGTGTAAATTAGGAACAATATTTTAATGTGGAATGCTTGTTATAATTATTTGAAATATAAAGACACATATTATCAGGAATTAGCCAACCCCACACATAGAAAGGAGAGACATAGGGTTTTCAGATTTACTGAACTTTGAAAATTTGAAAATGATTTACTGAAAATTTGAAAATGATTCACGTAGCTGCTGCTGCTAAGTCGCTTCAGTCGTGTTCGACTCTTAGAGACCCCCTGGACTGCAGCCTACCAGGCTCCTCCGCCCATTGGATTTTCCAGGCAGGAGTACTGGAGTGGGGTGCCATTGCCATCACCAGATTCACGTAAATTACAATGTAAATGGCATCCCTTAGAGTTGTGCAGTGTAAACAAGTCAGTCTATGCAGGTACTCCAATTTAGTACATGCATGGCTTCCCTAGTGGCTTAGTGGTAAAGAACCCACCTGCCAATGCTGGAGATGTGGGTTTGATCCCTGGGTAGGGAAGATCCCCTGGAAAAGGAAATGGCAACCCACTCCAGTATTCTTTCTTGGGAAATCCTGTGGACAGAGGAACCCGGCAGGCTACAGTCCTTGCGGTCACAAAGTGCCAGATACAAGTGAGTAACTGAACAATAACAACAAATGATTCTGTTTTAGAGAAGAGAAGTTGATTAGCCTCTGTCACCCTCTAAATGAAAAAACTTAATTTTTCTTGATCTATATTCACCAGGACTTACAAATTTAATATACAGGGTACCTGGATGTTGAGATATGAATGTCACTGGTAATAAATGTATATCCTTTTATGATAATATACAGTCAAATTTTCATTCATAATTTATTCTCTTGTTATTTAGATTTTGGTGAATCATAGTTTTATAACCTAGAGTTGAAGATGGACCAAGAAAGATTTCACTAAAGTATTAATATATCAGTCTCATGAAAGCCACCCTGAAACCATCAGGCAATCTTGCCCTTATCATGACTACAGCTACCATGCTGTCGTATTATGTATTTATGTTGTGAAAAAAATTGATGTTTAAGTAAATAAGGAAGGTCAGAGACAGCTTGATGAGCCATAGATTCCATTTAGAATATTTCCCCTCATGTGCAATTTTTTTCTTTGCACCTGCAACCAGATTGTAACCTTGAGAAGAATCTTAGGCACAAAATTAGAGGCCATAGTGGAAAATTTACTTCTGAGAGTAGGTCATCAAAAAGAGCATGCTGAGTCCAGATGCAGAGGAAATTAGAACCTTTGTTTGTTCTCTCTTTGAGGACAATTGTGCCCTCTGTGAAAATTACATAGCCCCTCCTCATTCTGTTTGAGGACTAGAGAAGCTCATTAACAAAACAAGTAAGGGAGATACTGGAGCACAAAATTGAGAGGAAGAACTAGGAAAATCATGGAGTTGGAAAACTGCTGAGTCATTAGGACTGATTGTATAAGATAAAGAAAGGAAAGGAGAGAGAAAATCTGTTACCTGAGCTAAAAGACCAGTTGGAACTTCCTGAAATAGTGACTCACAGGTCATGGCTTCTACCACAGATTTCCCTTTTCATGAAAATCATCTTTACTTGACCCTACTGCCCTTTGTAGATTTCTCCTTATTTCTTTCCTTCCTTTTACAACTAACTTCTCTTTACAAGTTGACTTTCTACCCTTACCACTCAGTCTCCCCTTAACCCCTGACTTAGAAATATTTCATCTGAAGCTTCTTCCCACCATTCTACTAAATCAAAACTCCTAAAGCTCATCAGAGCCATATCAGACCTTTATTTCCAGGTCCAAATCTCTTTCCCAATCTGTTTCTGCTTTTATAAATATCTTCTGGAATATCCCCCTAAATATAACAGCAACAACTGAAACAGCAGAGGTATGAACAGCAAAGGCAATGCTAGTAACAGTAAGATTATTTATTGAGCACTGCCTTGCACTGTTCCAACTATTCTCCAAGTGCTGACTCATTGGATTCTCTCAATGACTCTATGACGTAGGTGCCTTCATTATCCTTATCATAGAGATGAAATAACAAGTTGAGGGTAGATTCATAACTTCCCCAAGTTCACATAAACTAGTAAGTTGTGGAGCTAGGATTTCAACTTGGTGCTTGACCACTTGTTATAAGCTATTTTTCTGTATGCTATGCCACTCCAAATTCGGCACATCTAAAATTAAACTCCTAAATCCCTAACCCTAAATAGATTTCTTTACTTTTCCCATTTTAGTGAAGTCACCACTTTCCATTATCTTTAAGGATGAATAATACAAAACAAGTTTTCAGGGTTCTGACGTACCAATGCATGAGAATGTTTGTTCATCAAAAACTATACAATTTTTGATGCTGAATGTGCATGTCCCATCATACACACAGGTCAATGAACATGAATTTGTAGCTCTTAAATATTACAGATTCATTTTAATGCTTTCCTGCCAATAAGCTTGAATTTTAATTACATAACCAGAGTGTGTGATGTTTGGCAAACATTCCTTTGCCTACGATTCCTTTTAACATTTTTTATTATCTCTAGTTGTGGAGAGTAGGGGCTACTCCCCAGCTGTGGTGTGTGCACTTTTCATTACAGCAGCTTCACGTGTTGCAGTGCACAGGCTCTGTGGCACATGGACTTTAGTATCTGCAGTGTGTGGGCTCAGTAGTTGTGGCTTCTGGGCTCTAGAGCGCATGCTCAGTAGTTGTGGTCCACGGGCTTAGTTGCCCCATGGCATATGGGATCTTCCCAGACCAGGGATTGAACCTGTGTCCCTTAACCACTGGACCATCAGGGGATCCCTGCCTATGCTTTCATTTCATGATTCCCTAGTGCTTTGTAAGATATGTAAAAACTCTAGTAACTATGAGGAAATAGACTCCAAACATCTTTTTCCAGATAAAATGTTATATAACTTAACTGGGATTTAACTTAAAATATCTCTGAAGTTAACTAGATAACAGGTTACAAGTGGGGATGGTGAGTTTTTATAGCTAAGAAACTTAAAGTAATTTATATGACATCTAATATCTTAATCTTCCAGATGTTTTTATCTTTCATATTGGGAAACACAGAGGTTTTTAGCCAGGTCAGATCAACCAATTCTGTACTTGGATGACTTTTTCATTTTTGGGCAGATAGTTTGGTCTTAGGTTTAGGTAATCTTTATATTTTAGTATCTTTTACTAAATTGCATCTTTTTGATGCAATTCTGCCCTTGAATACATCTGAATGCCAAAATAGAGGTCATTTACTTGCTATTAATAGTTTTAAATTACTGCAAATTCTGGCAGTAGTCCTGTTCTCTAGTAAAGGGAATTTAAGTAGCCATTGGCCAATACTCAACACCAAGTACTTTTGCTGAGGATATTATTTTGACTTTGTGCAACAACTGAGGGCTTTTTGGCCTAGTTTGCTATGACCAGGGAAGTCTGCCTTCTTCTTCAATACCCATAACTAGGCCTTGATTTTCTCCTGTGCTTGATACTTTGCCAAGTATTCTGATTCCTTTGAAATTCTTATATTATCTTTATCACGATGTATTCCCCAAGATTAGAATCCATACCCAGACTTTCATTTCCCATGTTTTGATGCTTTTCAAATGCTGCCTGATTTCTCTGACACTGCCTGTCTACCTAGGCCCCAGGACTGTCACATATGGCCTTGCAAGCTGTACACTGCACAATTCCAGGGGACACCATGGGGCAGACTGTAATGTCAGTGGTGCCCCTGGAGTTGTGCAATGAGGCAGCCCTAACTAGATCTTTACCTATTACGTGCTGACAGAGTACCCTCCCTTTCTGCCTTTTGTAACACCTTGTTTCACCTGTGTCATGGAAATTTGCCTAGTCTTTATTACCAGACTCCCTGATTTCAATTTTCTTCCTTCTTGGACCACCTATTAATGCCTGCTGTTTAAATACTACTGCCAATGATTACAAATGCCATCTTTTTAAACATCAAAATTGCACAGGAAAGGTCGAGTTGTTAGAATGACAAAATACAGAACTCAGGGGTACATGAAATAGCTGGTTGACAAGGTTCTGGTTTTCACTCTGTTCGTTTGAGAGCATATATACACATACACAGCCTGGGTACCTCAGTTCAGTTCAGTTCAGTCGTTCAGTCATGTCCGACTCTTTGCGACCCCATGGACCACAGCACACCAGGCTTCCCTGTCCATCACCAACTCCTGGAGCTTACAATATTTATTTTTATCTTTGCATTAAATTTCAGTAAGAGTGCTCTTTTGCATTTATAACTTCAGACAAGTGAAACAAATCTAGAGTAATTTTGTCTTTGATAATTCATATGAAGTGAAAATACAAGTTGCTCAGTCAGGTTTGACTCTTTGTGACCCCATAAACTATATAGTCCATGAAATTCTCCAGGCAAGAATACTGGAATAGTTAGCCTTTCCCTTCTCTAGGGGATCATCCTAACCCAAGGATCGAACCCAGGTCTCCCACATTGCAGATGGATTCTTTAACAGCTGAGCTACAAGGGAAGCCCAAGAATACAGGAGTGGGTAGCCTATCCCTTCTCCAGGGGATCTTCATTACTCAGGAATTGAACCGGGATCTCCTGCATTTCAGGCAGATTATTTACCAGCTGAGCTACCAGTGAAGCCCTGGTAATGTTTGTATGTGATAATTCATATACATAGAATCCAAGAAGAAACTAGATTGTCTTTATAATTTCACTTAACAAAATTTTTGACTGACAGAGATGGTTCACAGTGGGTAATATGTATTCTGTGTGGACACTGAAAACTTCATTCAGGCTGTGTTTATATGGTCATTTTGAAAGTTATGCTAAAAAGAACTTAAAGATAAATACAGTCAGGATTGCCATGAGAAAGCATATTATTTATACATGATATAGGGCTTCCCTGGGGTCTCAGTGGTAAAGACTCTTTCTCCCAAATCAGGATTTGGGCTTTGATCCCTATCCCCTGGAGGAGGAAATGGCAACCCACCCCAGTATTCTTGCCTGGAAAATCCCATGGACAGAGGAGCCTGACAGGCTACAGTCCATGGGGTCTCAAAAGAGTTGGACAAAATTTAGCGAATAAACAACAATAGGTCAAATACTGTACTTTTCTAATTTTCTGTTTTGGGAGAAATCCAGACATTTCCTGAAATTGAGTTGCTAACTATTTTTCCACTAAATGAAGTTTCCAAATTGTGGCGATTAGGTGAAAAGCACACAACAGGTTTGGTTAGCAATCAGCCTATGGCTCTCTGAATGCTAGGAAGTTCTTAACAGTGGATCATAGATTTATTACAGGGCCTTTTCGTTACCTACCATAATAATCTCCAAAATAAATGTAAGGACTCTACCTCAGAGGCTTTTTTCTCTCAACTAGTTTGAAAATGCATTCCATTTTTATTTTTATAAAATGTGAAGATGAAAGGCAGGGGAGAAGTAGGAACATCCTCATTGACTATAAAGATAGTGACACAAGTGGTATCATTTTCTTGCCTCATGTAAACTGCCTCATTGATGGAGCGTTTTGGATTGTCTTGTGTTTTTGCAAAGCATTGCTGGTAAGTATTGGCTAAGAGCATAGATTCACAGCAATCACTTTGCTCTGAGGCATATAATTGGAACATGTAATTCTCTAGCCTGCTTAATATAAATGATAACCAATACCATCATATCTTTGTTTAAAGTTTATTAAGTGGGATGGAAATCACAGATATCTAAGATCCTTGCTGCTTCAATGACTAGGCTGAGCAATTTTTTCTTTTCAGCCTCTTTCAGTTATTTCCCAAAGGCAACTTTACTGTACTAGCAAATTCTAGCTAGCTTGCTTCATTTGAGTTTATGATTCTGAAGCAGTGGCATTCTGAAGCAAATTTGGTGCTATGGAAAACTATAGCAAGAAGCTCCTTCCTTTATTTCTTGGTAACAAAACTAAGTAAGTTAGTGAACCTGAGAGTGTATTACAATTTTAAATAAACTCAAATGAGCTTATGACACTGTTTAATGTCTTTACATCATATGTGTTCTCATATGGCAGCTCATTACAGTATGGTATTAATGATAAAGAGCCATGTTAATGGGATATTAAAGGGTCTGAGAAGTACTATAGTCAATAAACCCACCTAACCAAGAGTTTCTCAAATGTGACAACAGGATCCTCCTTTCTTTATATCATTATTCCCACCCACCACCCCCCATATGCCTGTGCATCTACGCATGAGTGTTTGGCAAACACACAATGCTTGCTTACTTCTTGTGGACTTTTAATGATTTATAGGAAGCAGTTTGGTAAATACCATACTTAGAGAAACCTACCAAAAGCACTTATAAAAGCCAAGCAGTCAACAACTGAGTAAAGTGTACTTCTGTTCGATACTATTGCATAGGCTCTAAATATCCATATTCTAAAAAACAACTAAATATTTGTGATGTCAATTTTTAAGTGTCTCAAAGTCCACTCAAAATAGATGGTTTCAAGTTGAAATTAGTTCTCATACAAGGTGACACATTTTGGTTTTGTAATACTTATCATCATCTAAAGTGATTTGGTATATTAGTTAAAGAATGGCCTAACCTGTTGTAATAAAGAGTCCAAAACAGATGTTCAGATACAAAAGGAGTAATTTTCTCTCGTGTAGAACAGTTCAAGACTGTCCACAGCAAGTAGCTTTGTCCTTAAAAAGATGACCCAGGAGCTACATACTGCACTTCTGTCTACACATCCCATTGTGTAGAACATAGTAATGTGGGCATGCCTAACTACAGGGAGACTAGGGAATATAGTTTTTAGCTTAGTAGGTAGGTTCCCAGCAGAAACTGAGAAGAAGGAAAGAATGGATACTAGGGGACAGTTTGCTGTCTCTGTTATACCTCAGAAATGTTTCTGGTCATGGTACAACATATTAGAATGTAGGAGAGAAAAGTTCTAGGTAAGTAGTTCAGCTAAAATGCAATGAATGTCTATTGTTTGGTTCATTTGATGAGCACAGTGATAGATACATGGGTAAATGTATTTATTGAATAGGCAAGACACCATGATTTCTCTTTTATATTTTTAGACACTTAACCTGGATGAACTGCTGATACATGTTTATATTTATTCAACATTAATATCCTAGGAGATTTCTTTGTGTCAGGCACTGTATTGGAGATGCCACAGTGAGTAACACATGGCTATTGCCTGGGCAATGGTTATAATACAGTGAGAATATATGGTGTTGAATCATCCCAGAATATTAGACATGGGCATTTTTTTTCTTGTTTCCGACAGTAAAATAGTAAAAAAAAAAAAAAGAAAGAAAAGAAAAAAAAACACAGAAAACTTTTGACAGGGGATATATGAGTGGCGATTCCTTTGCTGGTATACATTTCTAGCTAAATAAGTGTTCATGTCCCCCTTTGTCCTTAGAGGAATTGCATTATTTAAAGCAATAATGCTTCTATTTTCTTATAAGTCTCCAAAGCAATGAAAGTCTCAAGAAGACAGAATATATTATTTGTTAACAGAGACACTTCTAAATAAGAGTGATATGTGATGTAAATAAGAATTATTTTCACATTTCCATTGGCCTGTATTGCAGTGCAGTTTAGGACTTGGCTGGGAGTCAGAAAAACGAGTTATAGTTTTGTCTCTATGGTCTCAGCCTTATAAAATGGAGATTATGAAACTTGTTCCATCTATTTCATACATGAGGTCTAAATAAGTTAATTTATGCAAAAACACTTTACAACTCCTACAGTAATGTGCATGTATTAGGTATTATGGCTGTACCAAAACTTTGTGACTGATATTAGGACAATTGGTATCCTTATCACAGAGAACATGCTGGTTATGATTCCTAAATATATCTTTTTTAAAAAAAAATCTTAATTTCCTTCACAGTTCATATGTAGGTGCTGGAGACCAATGACAAGAGATGAAGTTGATTGGTAGGTAGAGGTTATGTAGGCTGTGGCAAGAACTTCAAATATTTTTCCAAATGAATTGGTAAGTGATTGAAAGGTTTGAAGTAGTGTGATTTGACTTGTTCTTCGGAGACGTTTGCTCTGGATATTTTGTAGAGACTGAACTTTAAGACGTAAAATTAAAGACAGGAATCAGATTATTGAGAGACTTACAGAGTGGTCCAAGCAAAAGAAAATATGGTTTGGGTTAGGCTGATGGCTTGCGGGGATGGAGAGGAGAGGAAAATTTGGGAAAAGGTTGGAAGTAAAGGTGATGAGATTAGCTAATAATGAATCTATATGCAAAATCAAGGAAAGAGGATTGGGTTGAACCTGATGCTAGGTCTTTTGTCTGATCTCTGCAGTGCTCTTCATTCAAACAACTTTAGTTTTCTCATTGTCACATACCCCATGAATTCATGGAATATTATGGATATTTTGCTGCAAAGACAATTTCTTTGATTAAATGAAGATGGGGGTACTGTTTTGACTAAGTGGTCAGGAATTGTTTATGATTAGCCAGAACTGGCAAGCATTTTGATTAGCAAGTTTAGGATAGATGTTTTAATTTAAATATATAGAAGTGTGATTTTATACAAAATACTTTCCAAGAGAATAATTGTAAGGTTAAATTGACTTCCTTGAGGGAATGTGGGAAAGCAACAGTGTAAGAATAAAATCTGTGATTTTGGTTTGGGCTACCAAGTAGATGAAACAATTTATGAATATAAAACTTATAGAGCATCATGCTTGGGAGAGAGAATTAGAAGTTCTGTTTGGGGTATGTTGAGTTTGAGATACCTGTTGGATACTCTAACCTGTGGAAGTTCTAAGTAAACAGCTAACAATATGAGTTCAGTGATGAGATTTTTTGGCAGGAGATAAAAATCGGCCATGTATTTATGGATATGTGGTGAATGAGAGGCCTCTATATCCAAATGGTGATGCCTAGTAAAATGTTGAATATACGGGTTTGAGACTAAGGAGAATGAGTCTTCAGCTTATTATGACCATAAGCAATTGAAACCATGGGAGTGGACAATATGTCCCACCAGCTGAAAATGTGTTAGGAAAAAAAAAAACAAAAGAGAACCCAGCACAGAATCCTCAGGAATACCAAGAGATAAAAGAGGAAGAGAATCTTAATGAAAAGAGTAGCAGGTAAACCAAAGGAAGAGAGTATTTCTAGAAACAAGGATTTTTTTTAACCAATATTGAGTGCTTTTGATGAGACAAGTAGATAATGACTGAGAAATATCCATTGAATTTACACTAAGGAACTCCTAGGTGTTCCTGATGAGAGATGTTTTGGTAAATTACTGGAGGCAGAAACCAAATTATATTGAGATGGGTCTTGAGTATAGATTAGGAATGTGGATAGCAGTTGCAAATAGTTCTTCCAAGAAGTCTGTTTGTGACCTGGAGGAGAGAAATAACAAAGCAGCAGGAGGGGCTTAGGGAGTTATGCTTTTAAGATAGGAGAGATTGAGCTTGCTTGAATGTTGATGAAAAAGATCTGGTAGATAGAGGTTGAAGATGAAAGAAAGAAGACCCTCAACCCAATAGGTTTTCTGAAAGGATTGGTATACAAAGAATAACTGAAAATATTAGTCTCAGGCAGAAAAGATACATCTTTTTCTTGTAGTATGAAGATACCAGAAAAGGATGGGTGTGAATGCAAGAAAAATTGCAAAAATAGTCATTGGAAAATAAAGAATGGCCCCATCCTATACCTACTGGTTTCTATTTTCTGTGAAGTGGGAGGCAGTTTAGCCTACTGAGAACAAGTGATACTGTAGTGGGATCACTAGTGAGAGAGTGCGAAAAAACAAGAGCGAGCACAGCCTAGGACAATTCTGTCTTTTGCCCTGAACTTTTTCTACTGATTATCCCTTGAATGAGATTTAACATATAACACTTTGTAAAATTAAGGTAAACAACATGTTGGTTTAATACATTTATATGTTGTGATTTCTATTTTAACAATAGTTATCGCCTCTATCATGTCACCTAATTGTGTGTGTTTGTGTGGCTGGAATAACTAAGATCTAGTCTCTTAGCTATGGAGAGGCGTGTGGAGAAAAGAGAACCCTTATACACAAAGATGTGGTGTGTATATAGATAGATACACACACACACACACACACAATGGAATACTACTCAACCATGAAAAGAATAAAATTTTGCCATTTGCAGCAACATAGATGGACATGGAGGGCATTATCCTAAGTGAAATAAGTCAGACAGAGAAAGACAAATAGTATGTGATATCACATATATGTAGAATCCAAAAAAATAAACCAGCAAATATAACAAACAAAGAAATAGTCTCATAGATATAGAGAACAGTCTTGTGGCTACCAGTGGGAGCTGGAGGGGCATTATATGGGTGGGAATGTGGGAGGTACAAATTATTGGATGTAAGATATGCTGAAGGATGTATTGTAGTGTACAACACAGGGAATATAGCCAATATTTGGTAATAACTATAACTAGAGTAAAAACTTTAATAAAGTATAAAAGAGATCAGTCTCTTAGCAAGTTTGACAGTTATAATACAGTATTGTCTATCTGCTCTACTGTACATTGGATCTCCAGGATTTGTCTACTAGTTGCATGTTTCCACCCTTAAATAATATCTCTACTCTTCTCTCCCCTCTCTCGAATGCCCACCCTCACCCATTGCCCCTGAAAACCACCATTCTACTCTGTTTTTACAAATTTGGCTTTTTTGGGTTCCATATAAGTGACATCATACAGTATTTGTCTTTTTCTTTCTGAATAATTTCACAGAGCCTAATGTCATCAGTCGCCATCCATGTCTTCTTCAATCTATAGTTGAAAAGCAATACCTCCCCAAATCTAGTAACAGTTGTATTTTGGTCTTAGCATTACATGGCATTGTCATTTCCCCCCCTTTTTCCTAAGCTGTGAGAGCTTGCTTTAGGAGCAGATGGCCAGATACCACTTGAAACCTTTTCTGAAGCTTTTTTGTTTTCCTCAAGTGAACAGGTTCTTCACAGGCCATTTTCAAATCCTAGGTCTATAGCAGGCCTGCAAAAGGACATTAAATGCATTGGCAACTCTGTAACAATTTGCAGGTGACATGTTATAAGCTTGTTTCTGCATAGGTCTTTTCCTTGGTGCCTTTTAGAGAGTCCCAGTTGGATTGAGCACCGGGGAATTGATGCTTTTGAACTGTGGTGTTGGAGAAGACTCTTGAGAGTCCCTTGGACTGCAAGGAGATCCAACCAGTCCATTCTGAAGATCAGCCCTGGGATTTCTTTGGAAGGAATGATGCTAAAGCTGAAACTCCAGTACTTTGGCCACCTCATGCGAAGAGTTGACTCATTGGAAAAGACTCTGATGCTGGGAGGGATTGGGGGCCAAAGGAGAAGGGGACGACAGAGGATGAGATTGCTGGATGGCATCACTGACTCAATGGACGTGAGTCTGAGTGAACTCCGGGAGTTGGTGATGGACAGGGAGGCCTGGCGTGCTGCGATTCATGGGGTCGCAAAGAGTCAGACACGAATGAGCAACTGATCTGAAGGAAAAACACCGATACAGTATACTAACGCATATATATGGAATTTAGAAAGATGGTAACAATAACCTGGTGTACGAGACAGCAAAAGAGAAACTGATGTATAGAACAGTCTTAAGGACTCTATGGGAGAGGGAGAGGGTGGGAAGATTTGGGAGAATGGCATTGAAACATGTAAAATATCATGTATGAAATGAGATGCCAGTCCAGGTTTGATACACGATACTGGATGCTTGGGGCTAGTGCACTGGGAAGACCCAGAGGGATGGTATGGGGAGGGAGGAGGGAGGAGGGTTCAGGATGGGGAACACATGTATACCTGTGGTGGATTCATTTTGATATTTGGCAAAACTAATACAATTATGTAAAGTTTAAAAATAAAATAAAATTTAAAAAAATGAAAAAAAAGTACATCTATGCACCTACCATAGGTATTGTTTAGCTCTTTTCTATAGAGTCTAGATAAGAACTATACTGTACTGATACCCCAACTATTATCATCTTCATTTTCATTTTAGTGCTGATGAGTCATTAAGTGGACTGTCAAGCCTTGAATAACTCTGGATCCTTAAGATAGTGTGTGTGTGTGCTGCATGCTAAGTCAGTTAAGTCGTGTACAACTCTTTGTGAGGCCATGGACTGTAGCCCTCTGGGCTCCTCTGTCCATGAGATTCTCCAGACAAGAATACTGGTGTGAATTGCCATACCCTCCTCTGGGGGATCTTCCTGACCAGGGATCAAACCAGTGTCTCTTGCGTCTCCTGCATTCTTTAATGCTAGGATCACCTGGGAACCTTCAGATGGTGTCAGTGCAGTTTAGTCCCTCAGTTGTGTCCGACTCTTTGGAACCCCTTGAATTGCAACACACCAGGCCTCACCTGTCACCTGTCCATCACCAGCTCCCAGAATCTAGTCAAATTCTTGTCCATCGAGTCAGTGATGCCATCCAGCCATCTCATCCTCTGTTGTCCCCTTCTCCTCCTGTCCCCAATCCCTCCCAGCATCAGAGTCTTTTCCAATGAGTCAGCTCTTCTCATGAGGTGGCCAAAGTACTGGAGTTTCAGCTTTAGCATCAGTCCTTCCAATGAACACCCAGGACTGATGTCCTTTAGAATGG
This sequence comes from Bos javanicus, assembly GCF_032452875.1. Lineage (NCBI taxonomy): Eukaryota > Metazoa > Chordata > Mammalia > Artiodactyla > Bovidae > Bos > Bos javanicus. The sequence goes on from NC_083897.1 coordinate 6,073,973, forward strand.
ACTGGTTGGATCTCCTTGCAGTCCAAGGGTCTCTCAAGAGTCTTCTCCAACACCACAGTTCAAAAGCATCAATTCTTTGGTGCTCAGCCTTCTTCACAGTCCAACTCTCACATCCATACATGACCACTGGAAAAACCATAGCCTTGACTAGATGGACCTTTGTTGGCAAAGTAATGTCTCTGCTTTTGAATATGCTATCTAGGTTGGTCATAACTTTCCTTCCAAGGAGTAAGCATCGTTTAATTTCATGGCAGCAATCACCATCTGCAGTGATTTTGGAGCCCCCCAAAAATAAAGTCTGACACTGTTTCCACTCTTTCCCCATCTATTTGCCATGAAGTGATGGGACCGGATGCCATGATCTTTGTTTTCTGAATGTTGAGTTTTAAGCCAACTTTTTCACTCTCCTCTTTCACTTTCATCAAGAGGCTCTTTACTTCCTCTTCACTTTCTGCCATAAGGGTGGTGTCATCTGCATATCTGAGGTTATTGATATTTCTCCCGGCAATCTTGATTCCAGCTTGTGCTTCTTCGGGACCACCGTTTCTCATGATGTACTCTGGATATAAGTTAAATAAGCAGGGTGACAGTATACATACTCCTTTTCTTATTTGGAACCAGTCTGTTGTTCCATGTCCAGTTCTAACTGTTGCTTCCTGACCTGCATACAGATTTCTCAAGAGGCAGGTCAGGTGGTCTGGTATTCCCATCTCTTTCAGAATTTTCCAGAGTTTATTTCCAGAGTCAAAGGCTTTGGCATAATCAATAAAGCAGAAATAGATGTTTTTCTGGAACTCTCTTGCTTTTTTGATAATCCAGCAGATGTTAGCAGTTTGATCTCTGGTTCCTCTGCTTTTTCTAAAGCCAGCCTGAACATATGGAAGTTAATGGTTTACGTATTGCTGAAGCCTGGCTTGGAAAATTTTGAGAATTACTTTACTAGTGTGTGAGATGAGTGCAATTGTGTGGTAGTTTGAGCATTCTTTGCCATTGCCTTTCTTTGCGATTGGAATGAAAACTGACCTTTTCCAGTCCTGTGTACAACCATTTATATTGTGGGTGAAGTAGCTCCTCCAAGGAACAAATGCTGACAGGTAAAATGAACATATTTCATATACATATGACATTATGTTTTACATATTATTTTCCCCATATTTCTTCCTTTATTAAGATATTTTTTAAACACAGTGGATAATAGTACTCATGAAAGAAATCAATCGTTTCCCAATATTATTGAATCCTTACATAGCTTACTATGTATCAGACACTCTTCTTGCTATTTTAAAAATATTAATTCATTAATCCTCACAACATCCTATGAGGTAGATACTATAGTCATGTATATTTTACAGATGAGGAGACTGAAACATAAAGAAGTTGAGTAACTGGCCCATAGCCATATGGTCAGTGAGTAGAACATCCTGAGATTTGAACCCAGGTTGTCTAGACCCAATATCCATGTGCTTAACCATCTCATGCCATGCTTATTCTCTGACACCTTCTTCCTGTTCCATCTAATTTTTCACAAACTTCTGTTGAGTGTAGCTTCTACCGCATTAATAAATTTCAACTATATTTCCTCTTCTCCATCTTTCCATCCACTGTCATTCCTTTCCTCCATCTTATATTCCTTCTTTGTGAGTTGTTCCTTTTTTATTTTTTGTTTATTTTTTCACATGCCAAATTATTATAATATTTTAGCTAATCTCTTTCCCTGAGTTTAGTCCTTTGAGATGTGTTTTCCAACCTTCTCTAGGGTGGTTTTTCTGAAATATAAAACTAATATTTTGTTTCTGTGATTATAAACATTAGTTTCTCAAAGTTTTTAAGTTAAAAATCTAAACTCTTTAACACAGCCTACAAAGCCCTACAGGAGCTAGCCTTTTCCTGATTTTTCAGATACTCTTTCCCCTCCCACACTTGGCTAATTTTTCATATACACCTCTTGCCAGTTTCCCACTTATATCTCACATATCACCTATAGTATCTAGCTTTATGATCTTTGGAGAATCATATTACTCTCTGATCCACTGTTTCCTCAACTGCAACACAGTGAGATTAGAGTAGAACATGCCTATGTTCCTTCCAACACTTAAAAAATCTATAATCCCGATTCTTTGGTTGTTAACTCTTCCACTGTGTAACTTTCTGGATCCTGTATATGTATCCCCAATAGTTGTTCCTGGATATGTTTTAACTATGTCCTTAGAGAAGGAAAATGTCTTTAGTTTTTCTTTTTTGTACTTTGAGACTAATACGGAATGTCATTGTATATTTTTCTTTTGTACACTAATTATTTAAATGGTCTTAAATCAGAGCTATGTCTGATATCACCCACTTTAAAAGCCTTAAAAAAAAACCTTGTTATTTACAAAGAGTCAACAACCCTTAAAAATCAAAGATTAGAATTTAAAGTTCAGAATCCACAAAGATTGAATGTTTTTTTTTTTTTCAATAATAAATAAATTTCCATGATCCTTTTGAATGCCATCTTCAGCCAAACTGTTCATTCATTCTGGTGACTTATATAGTGATCCATTTGTGTTAGCTAAATTGAAAGTCTTGCAGCTTTGGCATATGTAAACACTAATTGTTTCTGAAGGGCTGGGGTTTGTTTCTTCTCCTTTTCAGTATTTTCCCAATCACAGTTGCAGAAACACTAGGACCTCAAAGGCTAGTTGTTTTTATGCAGAGGAAAAATATGCTAATAAACTGTATGTGGAAGTATGGGTGTTTTGAATTTCAGTTTAGTTTTTTAACTTTAAGGAACTTGCTTCATTAGTGGAGTGTTTGCATTAGATGTTAAGATTGAGAAGGGGCTACTAAACAAACTTTTTAGAAATGAAATTGGTCGCTTTTTCTTGAATGGAAAATAAGTTGATCTCTAGTACAATGCGATACAGAGTTTTCTAAAACAGAAATAGAGACTGCAGGAAAGAGAAGGCAGAAATGGATTACTCCCATCCTGCCACTTCCTGCTTTGCATTACTTGGCTTCTTCTCATTAGTAGCCTGGGCTTTGGAACAAAGCAGATGAGAGTATGTATCCTGACTCAGCTACTTCCTAGCTGTGATTTGGGGCAAAGCCATTTAACCTCTGTAAGCCTTGGACTGCAAGGAGATCCAACCAGTCCATTCTAAAGGACATCAGTCCTGGGTGTTCTGTGGAAGGAATGATGCTAAAGCTGAAACTCCAGTACTTTGGCTACCTCATGCGAAGAGTTGACTCATTGGAAAAGACCCTGATGCTGGGAGAGATTGGGGGCAGGAGGAGAAGGGGACGACAGAGGATGAGATGGCTGGATGGCATCACCAACTCGATGGATGTGAGTTTGAGTGAACTCCGGGAGTTGGTGATGGACAGGGAGGCCTGGCGTGCTGCAATTCATGCGGTCGCTGAGAGTTGGATACGACTGAGCGACTGAACTGAACTGAACTGACTGAAGCCTCTGTTTCCTCAAAATCAAGTGGGGATAATGAAAGTACTTATCTTGTAGGACTGTAATAAAGATAAAACGACCTAATGCATGTTAAGAGCTGGACACAGTGTAAGCAATGAGTCAATGTTAGCAGCTTTTGTTATTATTATTCAATATTACTGCTATTGTTCCATGAGTTGATGAAGAGGAAAATTCTATTTCGTATCACATAGCAAATTTAATTCAAAATGACCAGTGTGATCTTTCCATTCTCTTTTTAAATGTTCTGCCAGACAGTCCCCTGCCTCACCTCCCTTTTTTGTCCTCTTCCTCGTATAGATGGTTCAATTTTCACTGTTGCTTGAGTAATTCAGTTCTTTCCAAAAGTGTTTTCCCAGTTAGCAAAATGAAGGCCTTATAGATTACCTAATCTGACCTTCTTAGAAATTGGCTCAGCAAACATTCAAGCATGACCTTTGTTGGGGTTTGCCTTTCACCTTGTATTGTTTTTCTGGTCCATCCATTTCTACCCCACTCCCCATCCTTCCATCCACCATCCAATAAGCAGGTCTATTGTTGAAAAATGAATTCTGATACTAAGAATGATAGGATTCTCCTCAACAGGCAGAGGATTTAGCTCCAGCATATACATATTCATACACACACACACACACACACACACACACACACACACACACATATATATATATAAAGTAATTGCATTATTTGATGATGCCTTTCAGGTCTCTGATCACACAGCAGGAGATAGCATTTTAGTTTTGGAAGAATGTGCTACCAGGTTAGTTTATTCTATGGTGACTTTTGACTGCTTAAATCTCTGCACTCTGAAACTTTACAAAAGCTGTGTGGAATTAAGATATACATTTCTATATCAGACTGGTGTGGTTTAAGCAGTCTAGCATGGTAGAAAAAGCCAGAACTGGATTCATATCCTGGCTCAGATACTTACTGGCTCTGTGATGTTGGGCAAGTGTCTTAACTTCTTTGTACCTCACTGTTACCATTTAGAAAATGGAGATAAAAGCACCTAGCTCTGAGTTATTTTGAGGATAAAATGAAACACAAACTCCAAATTCCTGGTATATAATACACGTCTGAAGTGTTTCTGTAGTCATTTATAAGTGCAAGTATGTTTAAAAAATCCTTTGTTGAAGAAAATATGTTGAAATACAGTGGAGAGTAATATAGAAGCTATATCTGAGTATATGTGCCGCTATAAATTATAAGCTGTCAAGACCTTAGATATGATTACTCTTAATAGCTATTTGGGAGTGAAGTCAACATGGACATGTTAAGAAACGCTGTCTCAGCTGGTCTTTCTGAGTGGAATCACCATTTGCATTGGCACCACGTTGCAGCTCTTTTGTGAAACTACACTGTATTGGAGACTGCTGCATAGCAAGGTCCTTTTGGTATTTCAACTTCTAAATCTTTTCTGTGATACCTACTTTGGCCCTATGTAATGGAAAAGGTCAGTTTTCATTCCAATCCCAAAGAAAGGCAATGCCAAAGAATGCTCAAACTACCATACAGTTGCACTCATCTCACACGCTAGTAAAGAAATGCTCAAAATTATCCAAGCCAGGCTTCAACAGTATATGAAGCATGAACTTCCACATGTTGAAGCTGGATTTAAAAAAGGCAGAGGAACCAGAGATCAAATTGCCAACATCCACTGGATCATGGAAAAAGCAAGAGAGTTCCAAAAAACCATCTATTTCTGCTTTATTGACTATGCAAAAGCCTTTGACTGTGTGGATCACAATAAACTGTGGAAAATTCTGAAAGAGATGAGAATACCAGACCACCTGATCTGCCTCTTGAGAAATTTGTATGCAGGTCAGGAAGCAACAGTTAGAACTGGACATGGAACAACAGACTGGTTCCAAATAGGAAAAGGAGTTCGTCAAGGCTGTGTTTTGTCAACCTGTTTATTTAACTTATATGCACAGTACATCATGAGAAATGCTGGACTGGAAGAAACACCAGCTGGAATCAAGATTGCCAGGAGAAATATCAATAACCTCAGATATGCAGATGACACCACCCTTATGGCAGAAAGTAAAGAGGAACTAAAAAGCCTCTTGATGAAAGTGAAAGAGGAAAGTGAAGAAGTTGGCTTAAAGCTCAACATTCAGAAAATGAAGATCATGGCATCTGGTCCCATCACTTCATGGGAAATAGATGGGGAAACAGTGGAAACAGTGGCAGACTTTATTTTTCTGGGCTCCAAAATCACTGCAGATGGTGAGTGCAGCCATGAAATTAAAAGACGCTTACTCCTTGGAAGGAAAGTTATGACCAACCTAGATAGCATATTCAAAAGCAGAGACATTACTTTGGCAACAAAGGTTCGTCTAGTCAAGGCTATGGTTTTTCCTGTGGTCATGCATGGATGTGAGAGTTGGACTGTGAAGAAGGCTGAGCGCCGAAGAATTGATGCTTTTGAACTGTGGTGTTGGAGAAGACTCTTGAGAAACCCTTGGACTGCAAGGAGATCCAACCAGTCCATTCTGAAGGAGATCAACCCTGGGATTTCTTTGGAAGGAATGATGCTAAAGCTGAAACTCCAGTACTTTGGCCACTTCATGCGAAGAGTTGACTCATTGGAAAAGACTGATGCTGGGAGGGATTGGGGGCAGGAGGAGAAGGGGACGACAGAGGATGAGATGGCTGGATAGCATCACCGACTCGATGGACGTGAGTCTGAGTGAACTCCAGGAGTTGGTGATGGACAGGGAGGCCTGGCATGCTGTGATTCATGGGGTCGCAAAGAGTCGGACACGACTGAGTGACTGATCTGATCTGATCTGATCTGAATGCTGAATTCTTCTTTGTTATAAGTAAAGCAGTTCTTTTTAGCAGAGAAAAAGAAAAAGAAATACGACAGCTTGAAAAGGAAATGGAAGAAGAAAAACAAAAATCACACTAAATAATAGTTTTTTTTTTTCTTATGGAAATATAGTCTCTCCACACTTTCCCAAACAAGCATTTGTCAGAAAATGATTAACAATTAAATGTTGGCCCCCTCTTTTTTAGTGGTAGGTCTTTAGTACAAAATAGGCTGTCAAAATGACAAATGAATCTAGTGTGAGATGATTAAAAAAAAAAAAAAGCTAGCTTCAGACTCTTGTGTGTGAACAGCTCAATTTAGTCACTCAGTTGTGTCTGACTCTGCAACCCCATGGACTGCAGCATGCCAGGCTTTCCTATCCATTACCAACTCCTGGAGCTTGCTCAAACTTACGTTTATCAAGTCAGTGATGCCATCCAACCATCTCATCCTCTTATGTGAACAGCATGTTGTATATGAGATTTGCTGAAATTCAATCAGATTTCCTTATAGTCACTGAGAAGAGAAGTTCTACTCTCAAAGAAGGTGGACTGATAAGTCTCAATTCTGGAGCATATCTTTTCCTAAGATCTGATTGTTCCAATAATAGATGCTGCTTAAAACAGTATATAGAAAGTATACCTTGTTTCGAATCAAGGTTCTCATTGCTCTTGATCTTCAGGGCCATTGATAACTATCTTTTTGCCATCATCTCTTTGTCCTCAGGGTCCTTGAGCCTATCAACCTGATTTGCTGGTTTCTTTTTTTCTTTTTTTCTTGTCTGTGCTGGGTCTTTGTTGGTGCATACTGGCTCTCTATTTGTGGCACACAGGCTTAGTTGCCCCACAGCATGTGGGATTGTAGTTACCTGACCGGGAGGTAAAGCCCTGTTCCCTGAATCAAAAGGCAGATTCTTAATTAACACTATAGCACCAGGGAAATTCCCTGGCTTGCTTTTTGACTCTACCTAGAGGACTCTTCAGAGAAGGTGATGGCACCCCACTCCAGTACTCTTGCCTGGAAAATCCCACGGACAGAGGAGCCTGGTAGGCTGCGGTCCATGGGGTCACTAGGAGTCAGACACGACTTCACTTTCACTTTTCACTTTCGTGCACTGGAGAAGGAAATGGCAACCCACTCCAGTTCTTGCCTGAAGAATCACAGGGACGGGGGAGTCTGGTGGGCTGCCATCTCTGGGGTCGCACAGAGTTGGACACGACTGAAGCAACTTAGCAGCAGCAGCAGCAGCAGCAGCAGAGGACCGTTGACTTAACATTGCCCAAAGGAAGACTGGGGAGGGAATTCTCTTCCTACCATGCTGACTTCTTCACTTGGTTTGGAACATTCATAACCACTTCAGCTAGTCAGGAACCACTTGTTATTCAAATCTGAGATTAAGTATCATTTTCTCAAAGAAACTTTTTTCTGACAAAATAGATGGAGTTTCCTTAGTGTAAGCTCTAATTGTTAACATCTACTTTTCCTTCACAGTGGTTATCACATTATGTCATTATGTTAAGTTGATCCATATGTAGTTGCTGTTTACTTTAGTCAAAAATGGTCAAGTATTGGCAGTTTCTTATGGTCCAGACTGAAATAGTTGTTTGTGGAGTAAATTGATTTTTATCTCCCTTACAATACCTAAGCTCCAAGAGGTCAGCATCCAGTCTCTCTTTGCCTCTGTCTTCAGTATCTAGCAAAATGTCTGTCATAGCAGTTGCTCCATAAACATTTGTTGATGAATGCATGAATGAGTGAATGAATGACTATCACCTACAAACCAATTTTAAGGATCATATATAAACTTTTGAAACAAGTATTCAAAATACTTTTTTTCTTATTTATTTATTTTGGCTGTGCTGCATCTTCATTGCTATACAAGCTTTTCTCTAGTTGCTTCTTATTGTGATGGCTTCTCTTGTGGGGCACAGGCTCTAGGGCATTTGGGCTCCAGTAGTAGTGGCTTCTGAAGTCTAGAGCACAGGCTCAGTACTTGGGGCACACAGGTTTAGTTGCTCCATGGCATGTAGGATCTTCCTAGACCAAGGAATGCAGTTTCTTTACCACTGAGCCACCAGGGAAGCCCTCAAGATACTTTAGACTCAGAAAATTACACTGTATGTGAAGGGGCGGGTATGCTTTATCATGAGTGAGAGGGGCTTTTTTTTCACAATACTCTTAATGTGCCCTAGGGTGGTATACATATTGCCCACCATGCATACACACCCAACTCAGAATTATTGTTGTATGTTTCTGTTATGATGAATATCTATCATCTCCTTCAGGAATTTCACACCAAGGCAAACAAAAAGTTTGAACACAACTTCTCTAGCTTCTTCTGACTCCTATTTCCCTGGTCAGCCTCATCTCAACTGTGCTTTAAGACAAAACTTGCATTTAGGACAAACCATTCTTCTTGCTGTTCTCCACATATATTTTGGACTTCTTTTCATCTGCATCCTTGCTCATGCCACTGTCTTCTATCATTTGCTATCCCATCCATCTTTAGAAGCCCAATTCTTATTCCTTCCTCTTTCTGAATCCTTTAAAGTTTCTCCTTTAAACTCCTAGAACACTTACTGAGCATACTGTACAATACTCTCATCATTTAGTTATTGCCTGGTTTGACAGTAATTTTATCATGTGAAGATCTGTTATTCTCTGTATACCTCTCATCATCAGTGATTTGGGAGAGTTGGGACTTGGAGAAAAACATGCCTGCTTTGAAGAAAATATATCACTAAATTTATGTTTAAAGAACTTAAAGCATACTTGTTTTATTATATAAAGTACAGAGAGTTCTGAGATTTTTATGGTTAGCAAAAGGAAGCATTCATTTGAAAAGTAGAGAAAGCACTTCAAAAGGGAAAATAACAGGGCACTATAGGTAATCTATAACTGCTGCTTCTGCTGCTGAGTCGCTTCAGTCGTGTCTGACTCTGTGTGACCCCATAGACAGCAGCCCACCAGGCTCCCCCGTCCCTGGGATTCTCCAGGCAAGAACACTGGAGTGGGTTGCCATTTCCTTCTCCAACACATGAAAGTAAAACGTGAAAGTGAAGTCGCTCAGTCGTGTCCGATTCTTAGTGACCCCATGGACCTCAGCCTACCAGGCTCCTCTGTCCATGGGATTTTCCAGGCAAGAGTACTGGAGTGGGGTGCCATTGCCTTCTCCAATCTATAACTAGAAGGAGGTAAAAAAATGTGCCCTGGCCTGGAGGACAGAGGAAATGGCATACATAGCCCCTCTCCTCTTATACCTACAGAAAGTCAGGACAATACAACAGTATATAGTAGAGCCTTCTGGTGACATACTGACTAATACATGGTTACTAAAAACTCCCTTCATCTCTCTTCCTTGTCTTCTTTTCCTAAGAGCAGCAGTTTGGGCTGTCAGATTTGGAGATGAACAGTTTAGGACTGAGGTGATTTTGCTTCAGAAGTACCTTAGATGCCGAGGTTTTGTTTCTGAGTCCATCTCATGCTTCAGAGTGAGATGTGGAAAGCTGGGAATTTTCCTTTTTCCCTCTAAATGATCAACCTAGGTTGTGCAAGTAGTTAGAGGAGATAGAAAGCAGGACAGACGCTCTGTCCATCCCAAGGGACTCATTTGGCTGGAGTGCCTTTTCGGTTACTCTTTCTAGATGTCATTTTATCACAGACAGTTAGACAGATGCACTATCAATAAATGCTAGAGAACCACCAAGATATCTCCTCTCTCCAAATAAATTATCAGGTTCTAGAAAATAATGGCCATGACTAGTACTTTTATGATATGAAACACAGTACATTATAAATAGTAAATCTTCAACAAATATTTCATTTAATGACAGAAACTAGGCACTGGAAGTTCCCTAGAAATCACATAGTTCAACCTCTTCATTTTATATTTCATGAAATCAACAGACAATTATAATGTGACTACTCTGTATGTTTGGGGGGAAATTACAGAATGAGAAAACCAGAACTCATAGAGGTAAGTTTACTTGTTTAAACCATGAAGCCTATGGTAAACCTGGTCACGCACAATTTAGTGCTGTTTTCTTTAGAAAAATATGCTTTTGTTGGATCCTTGGTGATCCACTCCACCTTCTTGGATACTGGTTACTTCTTGCTCCTGTTCTAACCCTAGAAGAGGAGATGCAATTAGTAAAGCCCGGTGCTTCATTAGTCCTCATTGTATATAAGGTAATAATTTCTTCTTACAGTAAGTTAACTTTTTGTATTACTTTGTGCATTCAATTGCATAAAGATTTGCAAGTCTGAGCCATTAGCTTAACTATTCCCTCTAATTTCTTTTGAATCAGGTTTCCCTTCATCTACCTCTATACCTGATTTTTTGGAAAACCCCCTTTAAAGAGTACCTTCTTTTCATTTTATCAAAAATATTTCTGTTTGTGACAAATGTTTTTCAGGAAAAATGTGTTAAATTTTAAAGATACAGAATATGGAGGAAAGAACATAAGAATCACCAAAATAGTGCATACTCAGAAATTACTACTTGACTTTAGGATATATTTAATTTTGAGGTGAGCTTGTAGTGGACTAATTCTATAATCTTTAATTCTGCAGCCTGTTTTTTTCCCTCAATAATATATTGTGAATATTTATTCTTATTAATAATCATTCTTCTACGTATGTTGAATATATTGGTTATATATTAATAGTATTACATTTTATAAAAGTTTCTCTTTCTATCATGTGACTGATATGGGCAGGGCATAGTGCTTTTTAAAATTGAAGCAGAGTTTATTTGAGACACTGTGTTAGTTACTGGTGACAGCAAAGTGATTCAGTTGTAAGTGTATATTCTGTTCCATTATGGTGTATTCAGTTCAGTTCAGTTCAGTTCAGTCACTCAGTCATGTCCGACTCTTTGTGACCCCATGGATTGCAGCACGCCAGGCCTCCCTGTCCATCACCAACTCCTGGAGTTCACTCAAACTCACATCCATTGAGTCGGTGATGCCATCCAGCCATCTCATCCTCTGTCATCCCCTTCTCCTCCTTCCCTCAATACCTCCCAGCATCAGGGTCTTTTCCAATGAGTCAACTCTTTGCATGAGGTGGCCAAAGTACTGGAGTTTCAGCTTTAGCATCAGTCCTTCCAATGAACACCCAGGACTGATGTCCTTTAGAATGGACTGGTTGGATCTCCTTGCAGTCCAAGGGACTCCTGAATCTTCTCCAACACCACAGTTCAAAAGCATCAATTCTTCAGTGCTCAGCTTTCTTCACAGTCCAACTCTCACATCCATACATGACCACTGGGAAACCATAGCCTTTACTAGACAGACCTTTGTTGGCAAAGTAATGTCTCTGCTTTTCAATATGCTATCTAGGTTGGTCATAACTTTCCTTCCAAGGAGTAAGCGTCTTTTAATTTCATGGCTGTACTCACCATCTGCAGTGATTTTGGAGCCCCCCAAAATAAAGTCTGCCACTGTTTCCACTGTTTCCCCATCTATTTCCCATGAAGTGATGGGACCAGATGCCATGATCTTCATTTTCTGCATATTGAGCTTTAAGCCAACTTTTTCACTCTCCTCTTTCACTTCATCAAGAGGCTCTTTAGTTCCTCTTCACTTGCTGCTATAAGGGTGATGTCATATGCATATCTGAGGTTATTGGTATTTCTCCCAGAGTTCATTAATCCCCCCCAAAAAAAGTCCAATCAAAAAATTGGCAGAAGACCTAAATAGACATTTCTCCAAAGAAGACATGCAAATGGTCAATAGGCACATGAAAAGATGTTCAACATTACTAATAGACAAGTGCAAATCAAGACTACAATGAGGTACTACCTTACACTGGTCAGCATGGCTATCATGAAAAAGTCTACAAAGAACAAATGCTGGAGAGAATGTAGAGAAAAGGTAACCCTCCTACATTGTTGGTTAGAATGTAAATTGGTGCTGCTACGATGGAAGTTCCTTAAAACACTAAAACAGAGCTACCATACCATCCTACAATCCCACTCCTGGGCATTTAAACAGATAGAAATATAATACGAAAAGATACATGCACCCCAATGTTTATAGTAGCACTATTTACAATAGCAAAAACATGGAAGCAACCTAAATGTCCATCAACAGATGAATGGAGAAAGATGTGGGATATATATACATATACATATATATATCCTATATATATGTTCAAAATATACATACACACACACACATATACATAGTTGTATATACACACATATACATAAAATAGAGTACTACACAAAGAATACACAGAAGACCTAAACTGTACAAAAAAGATCTTCACGACCCAGATAATCAGGCTGGTGTGATCACTCACCTAGAGCCAGACATCCTGGAATGTGAAGTCCAGTGGGCCTTAGAAAGCATCACTATGAACAAAGCTAGTGGAGGTGATGGAATTCCAGTTCAGCTATTTCAAATCCTGGAAGATGATACTGTGAAAGTGCTGCACTCAATATGCCAACAAATTTGGAAAACTCAGCAGTGGCCACAGGACTACAAAGGTCAGTTTTCATTCCAATCCCAAAGAAAGGCAATGCCAAAGAATGCTCAAACTACCACACAATTGCACTCATCTCACACACTAGTAAAGTAATGCTCAAAATTCTCCAAGCCAAGCTTCAGCAATACGCGAACTGTGAACTTCCAGATGTTCAAGCTGGTTTTAGAAAAGGCAGAAGAACCAGAGATCAAATTGCCAACATATGCTGGATAATCGAAAAAGCAAGAGAGTTCCAGAAAAACATCTATTTCTGCTTTATTGACTATGCCAAAGCCTTTGACTGTGTGGATCACAATAAACTGTGGAAAATTCTGAAAGAGATGGGAATACCAGATCACCTAACCTGCCTCTTGAGAAACCTGTATGCATGTCAGGAAGCAACAGTTAGAACTGGACATGGAACAACAGACTGGTTCCAAATAGGAAAAGGAGTACGTCAAGGCTGTATATTGTCACCCTGCTTATTTAGCTTATATGCAGAGTACATCATGAGAAACACTGGGCTGGAAGAATCAGAAGCTGCAATCAAGATTGCTGGGAGAAATATCAATAACCTCAGATATGCAGATGACACCACCCTTATGGCAGAAAGTCAAGAGGAACTAAAAAGCCTATAAAGCTATAAAGAAATAGATGGAGAAAGAGTGGAAACAGTGTCAGACTTTATTTTGGGGGGCTCCAAAATCACTGCAGATGGTGATTGCAGCCATGAAATTAAAAGACGCTTACTCCTTGGAAGGAAAGTTATGACCAACCTAGATAGTATATTGAAAAGCAGAGACATTACGTTGCCAACAAAGGTCTGTCTAGTCAATGGCTGGATGATATCACCAACTTGACGGACGTGAGTTTGGGTAAACTCTGGGAGTTGGTGACGGACAGGGAGTCCTGGCGTGCTGTGATTCATGGGGTTGCAAGGAGTTGGACACGACTGAGCGACTGAATTGAACTGAATGAAGTCCAGATTCCACTTACAGAAAAATATATCTTGTGGGAAAATTCTTTGGTCAGAATCTTGAGAGTGGAGGGTTGAATGTCTCAGAATGTGAAGTAGGAGCAAACCTGGCATGAAAAGATTGCTATACTCCGTTGTAAGAAGTTGGAATATATGGCTGGAGGTAGATGTGGGGTACAGAAATACCACAGTAGGAGGGAGGAAGAAGTTAGGGAACATGGATGAAGGCCAGAGCCTGTAGGATACGTCCAGTGACATTAATATCAGTGGTAGATAAAGGACATTTAAAAACAAAAGTCAGTAATATTCAGTGATTCATTTTTTTAAATAGCTGCAATATAAAATCTTTTCCCATTCTCAAAACTCCAGTAAAGTCTGTTACACCTGTATAATCTTGTAGTTCCATTTACAAGGAATGAATTGTACATGTCTAATGGGAAGTGTTTTGCCCTATAACAACTTTGTGATGCTTTGTGGAGATTGGAGCATTCAGTCAGGAGAGAAGTGGTCTAAGAATTCTAAGAAGTGACCATAAAAAAGGGAAGAGAGGTCAAAGAGACTAAGTAATACAGACAAAAAGTAGTTTTAAGCTCTTTAGATTTAAGACTGGCTATTGGAAAAACTCCTCCTTTTTATTAGAAATACACTAGAGAAGTAATATTAGAAGGCTGGAAGGTTTTGGGGAGTTGACATCAAGGTTGCATAATACCGCATAAGTTCTATAATAGAGGCATGATCAATATCTTTGTTGGGTCTAATGTGAATTGACATTTATGTATAAAGAGTCTCCATAGCAACCCTCAATTAAACTTTGATTTCAAACTAGGAGTTAGGAAATTCATGGCTGTAGGAGACATATTTTTCCACTAAAATGTCTATTATCTTTCTTAGAACAACTTTGTCAATAATCTTTCTACAGAATTTAAAAACATTTCTGAAAAGATAAGCAAGATTCATCAATAAAGAGTAACTTAGATACTATCTTTTTCTGCCTCTTTCCAAATGACTCAGCTTGTTTCTTTGCTGGTGTGGTATCTTGCTGGTACCTATGTGAATCATGCCTGTCTTTATTTGGGCTTCAGTGGTAGTGCACTGTCCTCTAGTAATATAATAAAAGTCTGTTTTAACAGCTTATCATCACACTATTAGTTATATCATGGTTAAGACCTAGTCCCCAAAGAAGATGACTGATATAATAGAAGCCTGATATAATATAATTAACCTGGTAGGAGATCTTAATCCTACATCCCAATATCACAGTCATAAAGGAGTTCTGCTCTATTAGTTTAATTGATATGGTTAAAGGTATCTGCCTTAATTCATTTTTTTTTTTAGTTTTTTGAAGGTTGAGTTTTTCTTTTCTTTTTTATTTTAAATGCCTTAATTCTTGCTCTGTCTCTTTCCACTGCAATGAAATATGGCCTCTTGAGTTACTATGAAATGTTGGTTGTTGATAGTGTCTCTCTAACTGGCAGACAATATTCTAGATTTTTACTGTTGATTGCAATTCTGGTAGGGATAGATTTGTCTAGAGGTCTAAAATATATGGAAGCAGAATATATTCTGCTTAAGATTAAAATATTGCACACAAGGATAAGTATCAGAAATAACTTCTATTTTTCCTCCCAAAGGAAGCAGTTTGAAGTTAGATTTATACTAAGAATAAAGTTATAGAAATTGAAAGCTTAGATGCAAAGTCAAGCAAAACACGATTGAACTGGAGCAGAAAAAGTGAGGAGGTGCAAAGCAGTGAAAGGAAGATGAACTTTGAAGCAGGTATAACTTGAAGCCTAGAGAGATATGGAAATTGTTTTGTTCTAGAGACTTCTGATATAGTTGTGTTTGTGGTGATGGTTTAGTTGCTAAGTTGTGTCCAATACTTGCAACCCCATGGACTATAGCCCACCAGGCTCCTCTGTCCATGGGATTTCCCAGGCAAGCAAGTCATGTTGAGAATAATTTAAAGCAAGGTTTCTCAACTTCAGCACTACTATCACTTTGGACCAGATAGTTCTTCTGGGGGCGGGGCGGGGGCTGCCCTCTGCACTGTAAGACATCTAGCAGAATTTCCAGCCTCTATCTACTATTCAAAGTGAAAGAAAGTGAAAGTCGGTCAGTCATGTCTGACTCTTTGCGACCCCATGGACTATATAGTCCATGTAATTCTCCAGGCCAGAATACTGGATTGGGTAGCCTTTCCCTTCTCCAGGGGATCATCCCAACCCGGGGATCAAACTGAAGTCTCATGCATTGCAGGTGGATTCTTTACTAGCTAAACCACCAAGGAAGCCCCTACCTACTATTACTAGATGCCAATGCCCCACCCCAGTTCATTGTGAGTTTCTATGAACCAAAAATATCTCCCTGTGTGTGCTCAGTCATGTCCAACTCTTTGCAACTCTATGGACTGTAGCCTGCCTGGCTCCTCTGTCCATGGGACTTTCCAGGCAAGAATACCGGAGTGGGTTACCATTTCCTACTCCAAGGGATCTTCCTGACCCAGGGATCGAACCCACATCTCCTGTATCGGCAGGATGATTTTTTACCACTGAGTCACCTGGGAAGCCAAAAATGTCTCCAGACATTGACAAATATCTCTTTGTGGAAGAAGGTAAATTTGCCTAGTTAAGGAGTGCTAACTGAAGGGATTGACAGAAAATAGTTAAGTGTTAAAATATACCCCACTTAGGCTACATTTGCCACATACAGATAAACTCATAATACTGTCTTATTGTCATCTCATATTTCTAAAGCTGTGCTATCTCTTCTTTCCCTCCTATCAAAATTAAGATTATTGCTTACACTTTCCCTGTGGTTAGAAAATAGAATGATGATAAAAATGTGTTCCTTAGGTCATGAGACATATATTCAGGGACTACTTTCAAATGAAGAATGGTGTTATCAGGCAAAGAAATCCTTGGAGAAATTTCTATCTTTGAGGCATTTTCAGACGTGCCTAGAAAAAGTTCTAAGAAGATATAAAGCTGATTCTATTTAAATATTTTTGATGGGTTTTCTGTTTATTTGGTGCCCCTGCTTAGTGTGCAGTGTAACCTCTCAACAGGTGTGTGTGTGTTTCTGTGCATATGTGTTGATTTTCTGAGTTTTGTTAGAATTTATTGCTGTTTGTTCTTACAGATGGTAAGAATGGAAAATAAAACAAGACAGCTGCCCCCAGTGACTCTACTATCCTAATGTTATTTTGGTCTTGAATCTGTCTAGTTTTTAGAGGTTTCTTTTACTTTTTAACCATTTCCTCCAAGGGAGCTGAAAATAGTACATGAAATGTTTTCTGTACTTATTTATAAGATGGGTTTTTAGAATTCACACTATGGTCCCAAACTGTCCTTTTCCATTGATTTCTACAGTTACTCATTTTAATAGCTTCTCTTGAGCAGCAGGGGATTCTGTTCCAAAACAGCATTACCTTTTGTAACTCAAAAATATTTTTACTGACATGAAGACTTATTGGCCTAAACAATTTATAACCTTTTGTTCTACTTGATCTGAACATTTGCCAAGCTACATACTACCATTGTTTTTTTTTTGTTTTTGTTTTTTTTTTTTCAGAACAGGTAGATTACCATTAGTCCCTTATCCTTTCTTGATAGAACAATTGAAACTTCTTTTTTATTCCAGTGCTATTCTTTTACACAGTATTGTGTCTCTTACATGGAAGATTTTGAAGAACATTTTAAAGACCACATTTGTCTTGAAACTTAAGTATTCAACTTCTGGATTAATTTGTCATCTTCAAATATCATATCTAACAAAAGTTCCAAAATTTTGATTTTTAGCAGATGTTGTGAAATGTGGTGGATGAGTTGGAAATTTTTGTAAAATAGTAAAGCCGTCCCCAAACCGTAAAGTGCCTTGTTGTGCACAAATATAACCACTACATGAAGAGCCACTAAATGAAAATGTACTTTTACAATCAGTTTAATCAGCCCTTTGGCCTAGTTTTATTTAGGTTTTAACTATAGAATAGTGATCCTTATAAACATTTAAATACAGCAGTGTGTAGATATTAGAAGTGAAATGCTTGGGACTTCCCTGAAGGTCTGGTGGTTAGGACTTTGCATTCCAAAGCCAGGGCTGTGGATTTGATCCCTGGTCAGGGAGCTCAAATCCTACATGCTGTACAGCCAAAAACCCAATGCATCAAACAGAAGCCATGTTGCAACAAATTCAATAAAAACTTTAAAAATGGTCCACATCAAAAAACTCTTTAAAAACATGAAAGGCTCTTATTTCTCTCTATTCTTCTGCCAAACTGGTGTATAATTTTTAGAATGTTGTTCAAAGTATACAGAAGTCACTGACCTCTCATGAGCTATCTTTTCATGATATATACATATTGGCTTACCCTGCTAACACACATAATTTTCTAAATGATAGCTTTAATATTTCATTAAATGGCTATAACATAAGTTTTTTTTTAATTTAATTTTATTTTTAAACTTTACAAAATTGTATTAGTTTTGCCAAATATCAAAATGAATCAAATGAAGGTATACATAAGTTTTAAAACTAATCTTTAATGTTAGGAATTTCTGTTCACCATTTTGTTATTTTACAGATGATACTTCAATATATGTGTTCTCTAAAATGACTGTGAGTTCCATAAGAGTATGAGCTATGTTTTGTTTATTTGCTTATTAGAAGTTCAACTTTCACTGCCTCTAGATATTTAGTTAAAGTCTTTCTACTCACTTGCCTCACACAAATGCGTGTGTGAGGTGAAGAAAGGGGAAGCTGGATTAGGATGAAGGAGAAGAAATGATCTCTGGTAATTGGTTAGAGACTGAGCAGTGATGCAGGAAGAGCAGCAGTATGCATAGTAGAAAAGAAATATAGCAAAAGCCATAAATCAGTGCCAGAGAGGATTATAAAAAAACTTAAATTCCCAGGATATGCAGAAATATTAGAGGAGTACATTAGACTCACATGGCAACTGGCCTTTCAAGCCAAATTTACCTGGACTTCAAGTGGAAGGTAATTGCAGTTGACATCTTGATGCTTTAAAACCTAAAATGATCCAACTAAGATATATATATATATATCATATATATATATCTTATCATATATAAGATACATGATATCTTTTATATATATATATATATATATATATATATATATATATATATATATATACATACACCAAAGAACCTAGATTGCAGTTTAGACAAGATCATGGGGCATGCTTATTTTGTCCACCTCACTAACTTACACATATTAAGCAGCATGCTGAATATTTTTTTTAAGGAAGAAAAAAGGAAGAAGGGAGGGAGGAAGAAGAAGGTAGGAAGGGTGGGAGGGAAGAATGGAGAAAGGGAGGAAGGAAGAAAACTTATGTATAACATAACTCCAGGCAGTGCTTCATTTTAGCATAGGAAAGGTCCAAGTAGAAAGATCTATTTAAAGATTTGGAGAAAGTTAGGCTGGGAAGATCCCCTGGAGAAGGAAATGGCAACCCACTCCAGTATTCTTGCCTAGAGAATTCCATGGACAGAGGAGCCTGGTGCCTTATAGTCCATGGGGTCGCAGAAAAAGTATACTACTACTGAGCCACTGAGCACTAACACGAACACTGAAGTATTAGGTACATCCGTAATTTATGAATGCATGATTATGTTCTTTAGTAACATATCCATTTTTGCACTTAGTAAATATGTATTGGGTAGCCATTGTGTATGTAGCATTCTCTGTTGTGGGAGACACATGGCTTTTGCCTTTAAGGAGTTTATAATCTAGGCTTAAACACATGCACTTCATTTAAATGACTTAAAAGAACAAAAAGAACAAAAACAACAACAGTGTGCCACAGTATGAAAAAGGATGTGAGTTTTTGAGTAAGATTTAAGTTCAAATATTCGCTAGCCATGTAACTATGGCATGATGTATTCTACTCTAAATCTCAGTTTCCTCATCTACAAAATGAGGAAATTAAAATATTATATACCTAAAAAATTATTATCTACTCATAGGGCTGTAGTGAAAACTAAAATGATGTAGTTAAATACTGAGCACAGTGCCTGAAACACTGTAAGCACCTAATGATGGTGTGAATATTATGGTTATTATCTACCAGTAGCAGTGATCACGAGATATATCTCTAGACCGTATATGATGAAGTGCCAAATGAGTACAGAAAAGGAGAGGTCAGGAATTTTCTTTTTGTAAAGGAACACATAGTAAATACATTAGAATTTGCAGAGTACCTATGATCCCCTGTCACACACATAGTCATTATTTTTTATTATAATTCTTAAAAAATATAAGAGCTATTCCTAACTCACAGTCTGTACAAGAATACATTTGCAGCTGGATTTAACCAGAGACCATATATTGCCAGCCCCT
Source organism: Bos javanicus (assembly GCF_032452875.1). NCBI lineage: Eukaryota > Metazoa > Chordata > Mammalia > Artiodactyla > Bovidae > Bos > Bos javanicus. The sequence continues at coordinate 6,094,052 of NC_083897.1, forward strand.
GCTTTAGATGGTAAAGTACTGTAGGATCTCAAACAGAAGACTAGCTGGCATGGTGAGGTTCTTGTAAAAGTTTGGGCTTTATCTTGATCTGGTTCTTAGAGAATGAATCAACTATAAACATAATTTGAAACTGATAAAAAATATTGCTCAGTGTGTCACTCTGAAAAGTGCATGGACTACTGAATGTAAAGAACTAAAAAGAAAGAATTTAGGATTAGACTTTTAAAGCTTTGGGCACTCAGTGAGTTTCTTGGAACTATGAATGACGATGGCACTCTGATTATTCCTACTTCTATGAGATTTCCCATAGTATTTTTTTTCTGTATACACACCATTTGTTTCTCTCATAAGGATTCAAAACTGAGAAGTCAGCACATTTGAAAGATGAGTACAAGTACGACAAAAATTGCTAACAATAATTTCTTTATGCAGGTACTATTCAAATGAATCACATTTATTAACTCATTTAATCCTTACAGTAACCTTATGATGTATCTAATGTTGTTATAACCCCCATTTCACAGATGAGAAAACTGAAGCTTAAGGAATATAGGCAAATTATCCTATGTCACAGATAATGAGTGGCAGAGGTGAGATGTAAGCACCAGTTGTCTGACTTTAGAACCTATTCTCGTATGATACCTTTCCTGATGGGCTCTGATTCATGAGCAGTCTTAGGCAGCTGAGACTGAAACTCAATTTTATAGAATTAAAAAATGAAGCTAACATATTTCTCCCATCTGAATTTTTATCAATATATTTTGAAAGGTACACTGGAGTAAGACAATTTGTTTCTGGTCATCCACATATTTCTGTAGTGTTTCATTTACCTAGAAAACAGTGATAAAACTGTGGTTGTGGGAATGGCATAACATTATATTAATGTAGGCAGTAAGGTCATCCTTTTCTACAAGTGAGAAAACTTAAATTTGGAGAGATAAAGCAGCTTGTCCAAGGTCACATAGCTAGTTGAATGACAGATTCAGGATTTGACCCCAAGCCTGTCTGATGCTAGAGTCCAAGCTTTAACAATCTTACATATTGCCCCCAAATAAGTTACACTGTAGTTGGGAAAATAATAGAAATTATTACTACTAGTATCCGATGCCATTTATGAGATGAAGAGACATTAAGTGCTGTGAAAATTCAGAGGAAGGAGAGGGCACTTTGAGCTGAGGTAGACACAGAGGAGGTGATGCTGATGTTTATGTTTATACCTGTCAGTCGAAAATTTGTAAAGCACGTTATAATGTGGGAGTGGGATGAGAACGGCAAAAATACTGGAGATATGCTAGAAGATTTAGGACAGTGGCACACTGGAAAAAGTTGCTTCTGCTATAATTTATTGTTATGGAAACAGTATGCACTTACAGTAAACGTTAAAAGAAAAAAAAACAAAAACTCAAGGAAAGAGGACAGTGACATCTGAAAGTGATCTCTGAAAAATTAATCAATCATAATAAAAGCTTTGAGCAGGAGACTTAAAGATGATAGTATTTTGCTGCAATACTATCCATTCATAAATAGCAAAAGATTAGAATTAGGTGGGCTACAGTCCATAGGGTCACAAAGAGTCAGACATGACTGAAGTGACTTAGCACACATACTGTTTAGAAATGAACTCTAGCTGTGTGGATACTGTCAGTGTTTAACAATATGCTTATGATTTAACAATTTTCTTGTTAGGGAAACAAGATTTTTATAATAATTTCTTGGCATCTTAGAAAAGTCACCATATTTTAAGCATCATTCTTGCAATCATCTGTATCTGCCCCATATTATATTTTTATATTTTTAACCTCTTAAGTGAATATAATTTAATAATGTCTCTAAAATATGCCACTATCATCCATCAAGAAATATAATATCATCTTGTTCTATTCATTTCTCCAATATTCTATTGAAGATTCTGTCTGATACCCTTTGTAACTCCTGATAAGGTTTTTTTTTTTTTTTGATTAGAAGGTGATTACAAATCTCTGAGTAGATTGATGAAACTGTTAATTTACCTGTCAAAAGATGGCCACAGATGTGCCTGAAAGAGGTGTGCTAATGGCATGGCACTAATGCAATTTCACAAACGACTTAATGGAGCACATAAAGCATATTTCCTCTATTAAATACACATAGCATGGAGTCATATCTTGCTTTACGGGCTGTGAAAAATATTTTTAATCAGCTAAAGGATGAAGAGACTCTTCAAGGTTATGCAGATTAAGTTATAAAAAGCCCTTAAACACATAATCCTCAGTGAGTGTTCAGGAAGGAAAATTTCAATCAGGGATGTTTGTTTAGACTGACAACATTTGTGAGTTTAAGTTTCCAAGAGGATTTTAAAGGGAAAATTAGAATGTGAGTGTCATTTTTTAAAAATAGGGAAAATGAAAGTTATTCAATTCTTATGTTCATTAAAATATATTTACTGAACCATGATCCTAGATTGCTGACTTCCCTTCTAGTATAGATCAGAACACAATTATAGCTACAGTTGCTTTTGTTTGTTTTTAATTACCTGACCACCTACATATATTTCTCACTGTCCTTGAGATTGTGATCGCCACTTTCTTCTCCTAGCAGCAAGTAATTATCAAAATGCCTTTAAGTATGAACTCTCTGACCTCAAAATAAAGAATCTTTTATACTTCATTGATTCATTCACTTATTTATGCAACAAATCTCTATTGAACTTCTGTAATATACTCGGCACTCTAGTAGTCACTTGAAATAAAATGGGCTTCAAAATGCTTCTATAGGTCAATTATGCCTCAAAAAAACAAAACAAAACAAAACACTTGTGTAACAATGACTTTTTTAGGAGATAGGCTAGGACTTAGATTGAGAATGTACAGGTCGGAGTTCTGGCCCCTTAATAAATAGTCAGTGCGGGGACTGCAGTTCCCCTTTGGGAAGGATATTATGCAAAAATTGGAAAACTGGCACTTAAGGTAGTGTCTGGGGAATTAGACATGCCTAGAATTAAGCCAAAGTCCTCTAAACCCGGAGATTGCAGCAGAGGTCAAATAACCTCCAATCACTTGAGATGAGAGGCAAGCTGAAGGTCTTCCAGTGAGGGGATCAGTCTCCAGGATCCCTACTTTAACTTCCAAGCTGCCCACTCTTCTCTTCTCCCTGATAAGAAATAAGCATAGGTATCATGAAATGGTCAGGAAATTGAGGACCCTGACCCTGAAGCACCATTCTTTAATCATCCAAGAATGATTACAATTCTTTTCAGCATATTTGTCTTCCCAACACAAGAGAAACAAAGCTTCAAGAAGAAGTGAATCTAAAATTACTTTCTGCTTTACATTGAAATATTCTGAGAACTCCATTAGAGTCCCAGGAACTGAATGTTGGGCCCAACTGCATTACTTCTGAGCTGTGTAATCTTGTGCGTATCACTTAAGTTTCTGGAGCTGCATTTGGGGTTGTGTTAGGAGAACCTAATGGTGTTAAACATGAGAGCATTTTAAAACTTGTTCAGCAATATACAAATGTAAGGAATTTTACTTGAGAGTATCTCAGGCTCTGAAAAAAATCTGGTTTAGTACTTAAGTAGCAAGTTCCTTATTGGAGAAGGAAATGGCAACCCACTCCAGTGTTCTTGCCTGGAGAATCCCAGGGACGGGAGAGCCTGGTGGGCTGCCGTCTATGGGGTTGCACAGGGTTAGACACAACTGAAGCGACTTAGCAGCAGCAGCAGCAGCAGCAGCAAGTTCCTTAAGAGTCTCATCTGAAAGTTATTGCAGTAGTTGAAAATATTTTCAGAGTTTATAATAAAACTGGAAACGACAGATATTCTCATTTGATTATGTAGGAGATAGAATTGCCAGTCATCGAGTTTTAGGACTGCTTGTTTTATTCTTGATAAATATGCTGCATACTGACTCTGTGTAAGTACCTGTTCACAAAGAGCTGAAAACATTGAGAGCTGTGCTGTGCCCTTCTGTGTAGAAGGCATTTTGTCTACTAGGTTGAAGTAAAGGCCAAAGTACCTTATCAGACACGGAAGTACATTATCTACTCAGGGCAGTAGGACAGAAATAAAGGCCAGAGGTTGAATTTATGCTGGCCCAGTTAATGATCAACACCATTAAGAATTTGCAGCATAGAAAGTATAGAAGTATATCCAGAATGAAAATAAAAGCCATATAAACAAAACATACAATTATATCTGACTCAAAGTTGTCCAGAGATGTTGTTCATCTGGAATGTAAATGTAGACATGACTATGATCCCCACTTTTTTCCAGCCTTATTTTTAATAAAATTTGCATAGGTTAAATTTACATGTAATCTTTATAGCATAAGTTATGTCTGTATTGACAAATGATAGAATTGTGAAACCATTGTCAAGATCAAGATAGGAAATAGTTTCTGTATCCCAAGAAAACTCCTTCATGCTGCACCTTTGTAGTCAAACCTTTCCTCCCATTCTTAACTCCTGTCAATCCATTCTCAGTTCTGATAGTTTTGCCTTTTCCAGAAAGTCATCTGAATCAAGTCATACCTAGAGTACACTTGCCTTTTCAATCTGACTGCTTTCACTTAGCATATATTGCATTTGAAATTCATTCATGATGTTACATTTGTCAGTAAACCCATTCCTTTTCATTGCTGATTAGTATCCCATTGTATGACTTTACCACTGTTTGTTTATAAAGTCATCTGTTGATAGACATTTGGGTTATTTCCATTTTTTGGTGTTTATGAATGAAGCTACTATAAACCTTCTCAATTGATTTTTGTGCGAACAGAAAGTTTCATTTCTCTTGCCATGAATACCTAGGAGCTGGATTGCTGGGTCACATGGGAAGTATACATTAAACATTACCAGAAACTGTTTTCTAAAGTGGCTGTACCATTTTCCATTCCCATCTGCAATGTTTGAGAACTCCAGTTGCTCACACTATCCGTGAAATGACAGCAAGGAAATGAAACTAACACATCTCTCTACCTGAGGCTTGTCATTCTAGGAGATATTTGCAGGAAGTAAATTATCTTTTTACTTCATCTCCTCACCTGCCCCCATCACTGATCCTTAAAAGAATCGATATGCAGGCCCTGACAAGATGGTTATTTTTGAGGTGCTAGCCTGCCATCTTCTCAGTCAGCTGGTCTCTTCCTTGCCTCAACATCTCTCCTTGGCCTCCTGTGTGGAGAGCAGAGTGAGCTTGGACTGGGTAACTGTATCTCATCAAGATCTTTATTTGTATTTTTTTCCTCTAGTAGTTAGACTGAATACCTATTCATGCACTTACTTGCCATCCATATAACTTATTTGATAGAATGTTTCTTCATGCGTTTTACCTATTTTAAAAATTAGGTTTTTTTTGTTTCCTTATTTTGGATCTCTGAGAACTCTTTATATCTTCTTGATATAATCTTTTGTCAGATATATGATTTGTAATTTTTTTTTTCTCAGATTGAATCTTATTTTTTCATCCTCTTAAGAGCAAAAGTTTTAAATTTTGATAAGTTCCAAATGGTCATTTTTTTCTCTTTAATTGTGCTTTGGTATTATATCTAAGAACTCTTCCAGACAAGCATATAATGATTTTTCATCTATGTTTTCTTCTCTAGGTTTTATTCTTTTTCATTTTGCATTTAAGCCTATGATTCATTTTGAATTAATTTTAAATAAAGCATAAGTAATAGATTGAGGTTTATTTTTTTATACAAATGTTTAGTTGCTCTGGAATCAAGAGTTGAAAAGCCCTATTGTTAGTTGCATGTACATTTAGGATTTTTTCTTCTTGATGAAATCACCCTGTTTTCATTCTGTCCCTCTTTATCCCTGATGATTTCCCTAATACATAAATGTGCTTTGTCTCATATCAGTATAGTTAACCAGTTCTCTGTTGATAAGTGTTTGCCTGGTATTGCCTTTTCCAGTCTTCTATTTTTAACCTGTATATATCTTCTTCTTTGAAGTGGGTTTCTTATAGAAGTCATATAGTTTGCTTTTAATGAGAGGATATAGTTCTTTTTTTTTTTTTTTAATTCAGTCTAACACTCTATGTTCTCATTTGTGGTCTTACACTATTTATATATTTAATTTCATTATTTTTCTTGGATTAGGTCTACATATACTTGTATTCATTGTTTTCTGTTTGTCCCCCTTTTTTTCTATTTTTTCATTTCCTGTCTTCTTTTTTTGATTATTTGAATAGCTTTTGGTATTCCATATCAATGTAACGTTTTTGCCTATATATACACTTATAAATTTTAATTGTTGCTCGAATTACAGTATACATATTGTCTTTTCACATTCTATTTAGAGTTACTATTGTACCACTTCAAGTAAAATGTAGGGTTTCTCCCCATTTAAATTACAGTTGCCATCTGTATTTCATTTACATATATTAAAACCCTCCCTCAGACAAATGTTTTGTTTTCAAGAACCATACATATTTTACAGAATTTAAGTGGAAAGAAATACTCTTATATTTTGCCCAAATAATTGCCTTTTCTGTCAATCTTCCTTTATTCCTGGAGCAAGTTTCCTTCTGGTATCATTTTTTTCTAGCCTGAAGAATTTTTTTAGCAATTATATCTGATTGTGACAAATTCTCTTAGTTTTATTTCACCTGAAAATATCTTTAACTTTTCTGGACAAAGAATTCCAGGTTGACAGTTCTTTTTTAGGTTTTCAAAAATGTTCTATTATATTTTGGCATATGTGGTTTCTCATTCACCAATTATGCAAATTCTCTTGTACGTAATGTGTCATTTTTCTTCTGGATGCTTTCAAGATTTTTTTTTCTTTATTTTCATTTTCAGCTGTTTGATTATTATGTGTCTGGACACGGTTTTCTTGTAGTTTATCCTTTTTGTAGTATGCTGTACTTCTTGAATCTATAAATTTATGCCTTTCATTAAATTAAAGATTTTTCAACTATTATTCAAATATATTTAATCTACCAATCTTTTTCTCCTCCCATTTGGGGGCTCCATTAACACAAATATTAAAACTTTTAGGTTGCTAGCCTTTGTTCATTTTGTTAAAATCTGTTTCTCTCTGTTATTCTGATTATATAATTGCCCTTAATCTATGCTGTTCTCAAGTTCATTTATTATTTCCTATGTCATGTCCATTCTACTATTGAGCTCACCACAGTGAAGTCTTTATTTTGAATACTATATTTTTCAGTTTTATAATTTCCCTTTAGATCTTTATTGTAATATATGTTTTTTTTTTTTTTTTGGCTTGGACCTTCTATTTTTTTTTTTTATTTCAAGAGTGTTCACCTTTAGTCAAACAATAATTACCACTGTATGCCTATTAGGGTAGCTTTAAACAGAAATAACAATACCAACTGCTGTAAAGAATGCAAGGCAATAAGAATTCTCATTTTTTGTACAAAATGGTGCAATCACTTTAGAAGATATGTTGGCAGTTACTTACAAAGCTAAGCAATTCTTATCATATAATCCTGCATTCATGAACTTTGACATTTACTGAAAGAAGTTGAAAACCAATGTCTGCACAGAAACCTATGCATGAATGTTTTTTTAAACCTTATTCATATTTGCCAAGGTTTGGAAATCCAAACCCTTAATTTATTTGGTTGAAAGGAGAACTTGCATATCTTTGGATGATTTTTGTTTCCTTTTTGAGATATATATATTGTTGTCAACTTTTCATTTTCTACCTGCTCATGCACCATGTTGAATCCAACAAGGGCCCTACCTTTATCACCTCATTTTACCTTAATTACTTGCTAAAGACTCTGTCTCCATATTTATTCACATCGGGAATTAGGGCTTCAACTTATGAATTTTTGTGGGACACAGTTCAGTTTGTAGCAATCATAGTTTATGCTTGTGACAGCCCTACAAGATACTATATTCCTTATTTAACAGAAAAGTGCAATCAAAAAGATGTTAATAAGTAAATGGCCTAGGGTTACTGGGCTAATAAGTGTTCTATTATTTGAGCCCACATCTCTCAGAATCATTTCATCAGATCAGGAGCTGGCAAACTACAGTCCAGGGGCCAAATCTGATCTTTCACCTATTTTGTTGAAACACAGCCATGCACACTTTGTTATATATTGCCTAACTGCCTATGACTGATTTCATGGTATAGTAGCAAGTTGAGTAGTTGTGATAGAGATCATATGGCCTACAAAGCCTAATATTAACTATCTGGCCCTTTGCAGAAAATATTGACTTGTACCTGTACTGTATCACACTGCTATCAAACACAGCATAATTTTTGAGAATGTACCCAAGTCTTTATCACATTATCACTTTTACTTTTTAATCTATCATGGTGTGCCATCATTCCTTTCTAACTGTCCCCCCCTTTTTTTTTTCCAGAGATGATGACTAGCTCAGGTGATGTTCATGGAGACTAAATGTTAACAGAAGATGCTAAACCTCTGGCTTTCATGGTCTACTAGGAAACACAGATGAATGAATAAGAGAAATGACTCTGGCAACAAAGATTCTGGTGCTGAGAAACAAGAGTATGGTAAAAGTAAGTTTTGGAGAACTGGATTAGTTTCATGATATAAAAAAAAGTATTTCACTAACACAAGGCAATGTGTTTGGTGTCTGACTCACTTGGTAAAGAGATAACTTTCTTTGAAACCAAATGTTTGCTTTGGCAATTTTCACTTTTAAGTGGCAGAATTAAAATTGAAAGTTGAACACAAGCTCAGCAAATGTAACTCTCAGGGAGGAATGTCAGGACTAATTTTTATATGGATGCTGACTTTTAAAGATTGACTGTTTCAAAATCAAGCTTTAGTCAGGGACAATAGAGCCTTAGGGTAACATTGCTTACTATTACATAGACCCAGATGTATTTTTTTTTAACTTTACAATATTGTATTTTGGATCAGATCATGTCACAGGAATTGTAACTACTCTATCCATTAGCATAAAGTTATAACACAGTTAGTAGAAATATTAGTCCTATTTTGTTTATCATTTTTATAAAAGGTACTTATCAAACATTATATGGAATCATTCATTAGAATAGGTGACACTGCATGGAAGGTAACTGTAACTCAGAATAAATATGTCAGTGAAATAGTAAGTTACTTTAAAATAAATACACATATTTTATTTAAAATAAATTATATGTTAAAATTAGATGATTTTGAATTTCTGTAAATTGTTATGTGACTTAATTTTTTAATAGAATGAAATGCTATTTAATGTAGAATTATCAGATGTCAGAGCTGAAGGAGCCATTAGAAATTACTTAGTCCAATCTTCTCACTTAACAGAGGAGGTAACTGAGGTCCAGAAAGGAAAAAGATGTTATCAAAGTCTCACAGGGAATTTCATGGCATAGTTTGGACAAGAAGTTCTTAGTCCATACAAAGCAGATGATTTGGGCTACATAAGTGGTAGAAATGAATGTGAGAGACAGTGATACAGGCAAATAAATAACTTCCATTACCATTTGCCAAAGAATTTGTGCAACGTAGTGAACCACATTTGAGGGAAGGAGGAAGAATTCTTTTTTAGTGTAACAGGCAGCAAAATCAGGTTTCTCTTGGAGTTGCTTTTAATTGGGAACCTTTCTTTCTAGTAGGGTTTCTGAATAAGCCCTCATCAGATAATGATATCCTCACTAGTAAAAAGAGCACTTGACTTCAAATTAAAAAACCTGGATTTAAGTATTGCCTATACACCATGGACAGGTGTCACTTCTTTTTTCTAGGTTAGTTGTTATACATGTAAGATGAAAATATGAGACTAGAAGATCATCTCTAAGGTTCTTTCTAATTCTCAAGACTCTCAGACTCTGACATTTTAAGTTAATCAGTTTTCACTTTATCACCTGTGGTGGTAAGAAGCACGTTATCTATGCAACTTCTAGATTTTGTTTGTGAAAATGTCTATTCATTAGAAAATCATATCAATATATAGGACCAAAATCAGCATTCTCATCAGTTCAGTCCAGTTCAGTCACTCAGTTGAGTCCGACTCTTTGCCACCCCGTGAATCGCAGCACACCAGGCCTCCCTGTCCATCACCAACTCCCGGAGTTCACACAGACTCACATCCATCGAGTCAGTGATGCCATCCATCCATCTCATCCGCTGTCGTCCCCTTCTCCTCATGCCCCCAATTCCTTCCAGCATCAGTCTTTTCCAATGAGTCAACTCTTTGCCAAAGTACTGGAGTTTCAGCTTCAGCATCAGTCCTTCCAAAGAAATCCCAGGGCTGATCTCCTTCAGAATGGACTGGTTGGATCTCCTTGCAGTCCAAGGGACTCTCAAGAGTCTTCTCCGACATCACAGTTCAAAAGCATCAATTCTTCGGCGCTCAGCTTTCTTCACAGTCCAACTCTCACATCCATACATGACCACAGGAAAAACCATAGCCTTGACTAGACGAACCTTTGTTGCCAAAGTAATGTCTCTGCTTTTGAATATGCTATCTAGGTTGGTCATAACTTTCCTTCCAAGGAGTAAGCGTCTTTTAATTTCATGGCTGCAATCACCATCTGCAGTGATTTTGGAGCCCAAAAATATAAAGTCTGACACTGTTTCCACTGTTTCCCCATCTATTTCCCATGAAGTGATGGGACCAGATGCCATGATCTTCATTTTGTGAATGTTGAGCTTTAAGCCAACTTTTTCACTCTCCTCTTTCACTTTCATTAAGAGGCTTTTTAGTTCCTCTTCACTTTCTGCCATAAGGGTGGTGTCATCTGCATATCTGAGGTTATTGATATTTCTCCTGGCAATCTTGATTCCGGCTTGTGCTTCATCCAGCCCAGCGTTTCTCATGATGTACTCTGCATAGAAGTTAAATAAACAGGGTGACAATATACAGCCTTGACGTACTCCTTTTCCTATTTGGAACCAGTCTGTTGTTGCACGTCCAGTTCTAACTGTTGCTTCCTGACCTGCATACAGGTTTCTCAAGAGGCAGGTCAGGTGGTCTGGTATTCCCATCTCTTTCAGAATTTTCCACAGTTGATTGTGATCCACACAGTCAAAGGCTTTGTCATGTTAATGATGAGGGGAAACTGAAACAACTGTAATTTCCTCTTCTATGCAATAGTCCAACAGAGATTTGAAGTCACTGATAATCCTTTTCTAGGCTCAATCTCCCCATTTCCTTCAACTATTCTTCACATGATATGGTTTTTAACACCCCTCCTCCACCATCTTGCTCAGGTTCCTTTGAATATTTGGTTTGCCACTGAGGAGTCCAGAAAGGACCTAACCCAGATCGTCCAATGGTTTGTCTGGCTATCCCAGAATAGAACAGGCCTATCATCTTTTTTGTTTTTACTAAACATGTTTATTTAATTTCATTCCAAGACTACATCGGTTATTTTCAAACAGCTGACTCATATTAAGGGCTTTGTTTTAGCTGTACTATGTGGCAAGCAGAACTTCATTGACCAGGGATTGAATCCATGACCCTTGCATTGGAAACACAGAGGCTTAACCTCTGAAACACCAGGGAAGTCTACAGCTGACTCCTAGTAAATGTGTAGTGAGTCCATGCAAACCTTATTTTGTTGATATTTGTGGCTTCAGATTCATGATTTTCTTCAGTCTTTACTTGAACACTTTATTATTATTTAGACCCAAGGGCAAGATTCTGTGGTAATCCTAGGAACAATTCATCTTGCTAATATTTTTGGTTTTTATCTTTGTCATTCATTGTGTTCATTCTCATTTGATTCTGTCAACAGAACTAATGAGCCAAACTTCAAAATTTTCTTCTAAATAATTAATAAAAATTTTACATGAGAATAACCACCTAATGTGACCAAAGTTCCAAGCTGACACTGTTTTACTTAACCAAATTTTTGTGAGATCTTTCAAATACAAATAAATCTAATTCTACCAGCACTCGGTCTGTATTTTGCTGACTTTTTTACATTAAGGCTATTGAGACAGATTTTTTTTTCAGAAATTCTATTTTTGTCATGATTAGCATTACTATTATTTCTCTGGAGTATAATTTATTTGGGTCTGATAGTTTAACTTCATTTATGACTATATATGTCCTCTTAAAAAATCTTCCTCTCTTAGGATTCCAATTTCCTCTTGATGACCATTCCAACTGTTCTAATCCAAATACTGATCTCATACCCACTCTGGCTTTGTATTTTCTCCCCGTTGTTGATTCACATACAGTCTAAGTACTATCTGAGATGCAGTCTCAGATCTTGAGGTTCTGAATCACAGCCTATCCTTGATGTTGTATTGTGGGCTCAGAACACTAGCTTTCCTTTCTCACTTATTTCTTCTGCCTTACTTTGAAAGTAAAACATATATTTCCCAAAGATTTCTCTTCCTTGCCTTCTCAGATTCTTATTAGTTTTTCTTCAGGCTTTCCATGTTTTCATATAATCCAAAATGAATCTTTGATCCCTGTTTTCTCACTATCTCCTTGAAATCTGTAGTTCTATAGTAGAAACCCATAGAATGTTACAAAGGAATATTTTTCTGTTTTATAAGTGACTGTATCTGAAATCTATTTTCCATGTCACCAAGAGATTAATACATGTTAGGTATATATTCCTGGTTGATTATATGTTCTTAAAAATCTGCTCTAATATCTATTTTCAGTATACACAGGATAGGGCTGAAATGTGTTCTCTGTAAGGAGTTGTGCTCAATTGTAGTAATGTGGGATACATTTTTTACTCAGAGTTACCTTAAAATTTCCATGACTTCTTTGCATTGCAAAATTTGATCTCTGTTAACCAGACTATCAGATAAGGCAATGGCACCCCACTCCAGTACTTTTGCCTGGAAAATCCCATGGATGAAGGAGCCTGGTATGCTGCAGTCCATGGGGTCACTACAGTCGGACACGAATGAGCGTCTTTACTTTCACTTTTCACTTTCACGCATTGGAGAAGGAAATGGCAACCCACTCCAGTGTTCTTGCCTGGAGAATCCCAGGGACGGGGAAGCCTGGTGGGCTACCATCTATGGGGTCGCACAGAGTCAGACACGACTGAAGCAACTTAGCAGCAGCAGCAGCAGCAACCAGACTATAGTTTTCTTGGAAAATCTCTAGAATTATAGTGAGGAATGGTTTCAGGAATAACCATGAAAGCCCTGACTAGCTTGTTGGATGTTGAGATCATATGGAGAAGAGCCAAGCTTAGCTCTCTTCAGGATGAAATTCAGTCACTTTCAAATGATATATAAGACCTGACGTGATCTGACCTCAACCATAACAAGGTACACTTTTAGTGTGTCATATTTTCTTTGTGTCTATAACTTTGCACATATTCTTTTGTCTGTAAATCTCTGCTGGAATTCAAGAATTACTTCTGTGATCACATCTCCTTTTGTAAGTCTTCATTGTTGTTGTTGTTCAGTCACTAAGCCATGTCCAACTTGTTGAGACTCCATGGACTGCAGCACACCAGGCTTCCCTGTCCTTCGCTAGCTCCAGGTGTTTGCTCAAACTCATGTCCATTGAGTGGGTTGCCATTTCCTTCTCCTGGGGATCTTTTTGACCCAGGGATTGAACCCATGTCTCCTGTATTACAGGTACATTCTTTACCACTGAGCTATCCAGGAAGCCCAAGTTTTCATTGAGCCCCTTCATTTCTAGTCTGAGTCAATATGACATCTTTGTAATCCCATGTGTGTGTGTTCAGTCACTTGGTCATGTCCAACTCTTTGTGCCTTCATGAATTGTAGCCCACCAGGCTCCTGTGTCCATGGTATTTTCCAGACAAGGATACTGAAGTGGGTTGCCATTTCCTTTCCAGGGGATCTTCCCGACCCTGAGATCAAACCTGCATCTCCTGCAATGGCAGCCAAATTCTTTACCACTGAGCTACCTGGGAAGCCCTTGTAATCCCATACCACCTGCTTTTTGCTCTCTCTTGGTACTTATTAAACTGTATTATCAATGTACCTATCTATCTTCCCAGCTGGCCATATGCTCCTTAAGGGCAATGATTTTACCTTATTTATTTCTATATGCACAGTATTAAAATAGCAAAAGAGTAAGTGGTTGTCAATTAAAAAAAAAAACATTTATTTATTTGGCTGCACCATGTATTAGATGCAGCACATGGAATCTTTAGTTGTGGAATGTGAACATTCAGTTGCAGCATGTGGGATCTTGTTCTCTGACCAGGAGTAAAATCTGAGTGCCCTGCACTGGGAGTGCAGAGTCTTAGTCACTGAACCACCAGGGAAGTCCCATGGTTGACAATTTGATTAGATCCATTTGTCTAATTAGTAGAGACTAACAAGGGATGTCCAGAATTTCTAAGGCTGTCTGGGGAGGCCTTACAAATAGCTGTGAAAATAAGAGAAGTGAAAAGCAAAGGAGAAAAGGAAAGATATAAACATCTGAATGCAGAGTTCCAAAGAATAGCAAGAAGAGATAAGAAAGCCTTCTTCAGTGATCAATGCAAAGAAATAGAGGAAAACAACAGAATGGGAAAGGCTAGAGATCTCTTCAAGAAAATCAGAGATACCAAAGGAATATTTCATGCAAAGATGGGCTCGATAAAGGACAGAAATGGTATGGACCTAACAAAAGCAGAAGATATTAAAAAGAGATGGCAAGAATACACAGAAGAACCATACAAAAAAGATCTTCACAACCCAGATAATCACGATGGTGTGATCACTGACCTAGAGCCAGACATCCTGGAGGGTGAAGTCAAGTGGGCCTTAGAAAGCATCACTACGAACAAAGCTAGTGGAGGTGATAGAATTCCAGTTGAGCTATTCCAAATCCTGAAAGATGATGCTGTGAAAGTGCTGCACTCAATATGCCAGCAAATTTGGAAAACTCAGCAGTGGCCACAGGACTGGAAAAGGTCAGTTTTCATTCCAATCCCAAAGAAAGGCAATGCCAAAGAATGCTCAAACTACCTCACAATTGCACTCATCTCACACACTAGTAAAGTAATGCTCAAAATTCTCCAAGCCAGGCTTCAGCAATATGTGAACCGTGAACTTCCTGATGTTCAAGCTGGTTTTAGAAAAGGCAGAGGAACCAGAGATCAAATTACCAACATCCGCTGGATAATGGAAAAAGCAAGAGAGTTCCAGAAAAACATCTAACTCTGCTTTATTGACTATGCCAAAGCCTTTGACTGTGTGGATCACAATCAACTGTGGAAAATTCTGAAAGAGATGGGAATACCAGACCACCTGACCTGCCTCTTGAGAAACCTATATGCAGGTCAGGAAGCAACGGTTAGAACTGGACATGCAACAACAGGCTGGTTCCAAATAGGAAAAGGAGTACATCAAGGCTGTATATTGTCACCCTGCTTATTTAACTTATATGCAGACTACATGATGAGAAACGCTGGACTGGAAGAAACTCAAGCTGGAATCAAGATTGCCAGGAGAAATATCAATAACCTCAGATATGCAGATGACACCACCCTTATGGCAGAAAGTGAAGAGGAACTAAAAAGCCTCTTGATGAAAGTGAAAGTGGAGAGTGAAAAAGTTGGCTTAAAGCTCAACATTCAGAAAACGAAGATCATAGCATCCGGTCCAATCACTTCATGGGAAATAGATGCGGAAACAGTGGAAACAGTGTCAGACTTTATTTTGGGGGCTCCAAAATCACTGCAGATGGTGAGTGCAGCCATGAAATTAAAAGACACTTACTCCTTGGAAGGAAAGTTATGACCAACCTAGATAGCATATTCAAAAGCAGAGACATTACTTTGCCAACAAAGGTTCGTCTAGTCAAGGCTATGGTTTTTCCTGTGGTCATGTATGGATGTGAGAGTTGGACTGTGAAGAAGGCTGAGCGCCGAAGAATTGATGCTTTTGAACTGTGGTGTTGGAGAAGACTCCTGAGAGTCCCTTGGACTGCAAGGAGATCCAACCAGTCCATTCTGAAGGAGATCAGCCCTGGGATTTCTTTGGAAGGAATGATGCTGAAGCTGAAACTCCAGTACTTTGGCCACCTCATGTGAAGAGTTGACTCATTGGAAAAGACTCTGATGCTGGGAGGGATTGGGGGCAGGAGGAGAAGGGGACGATAGAGGACGAGATGGCTGGATGGCATCACTAAATCGATGGACGTGAGTCTCAGTGAACTCCGGGAGTTGGTGATGGACAGGGAGGCCTGGCATGCTGCGATTCATGGGGTGGCAAAGAGTTGGACACGACTGAGTGACTGATCTGATCTGAGACTAGAAATGAGTATATATAAAAGACATTTATTAATCAATATATATAAATGCATAATGCAGTATGGACTGGGGAAAATTTTTTTTGTCATTTGTTGAATAGTACGAATGGTTGTGTATTTATAGTCCACATATATCATGATATATCTGCTAACAGAACTGTTTTTTTTTTTTTTTCTCTTCCAATTTTATTTTATTTTTAAACTTTACATAATTGTATTAGTTTTGCCAAATATCAAAATGAATCCGCCACAGGTATACATGTGTTCCCCATCCCGAACCCTCCTCCCTCCTCCCTCCCCATACCATCCCTCTGGGCCGTCCCAGTGCCCCAGCCCCAAGCATCCAGCATCATGCATCCAACCTGGACTGGCAACTCGTTTCCTACATGATATTTTACATGTTTCATTGCCATTCTCCCAAATCTTCCCACCCTCTCCCTCTCCCACAGAGTCCATAAGACTGTTCTATACATCAGTGTCTCTTTTGCTGTCTCGTATACAGGGTTATCGTTACCATCTTTCTAAATGCCATATATATGCGTTAGAATACTGTATTTATGTTTTTCCTTCTGGCTTACTTCACTCTGTATAATAGGCTCCAGTTTCATCCACCTCATTAGAACTGATTCAAATGTATTCTTTTTAATGGCTGAGTAATACTCCATTGTGTATATGTACCACAGCTTTCTTATCCATTCATCTGCTGATGGACATCTAGGTTGCTTCCATGTCTTGGCTATTATAAACAGTGCTGCGATGAACATTGGGGTACACGTGTCTCTTTCCCTTCTGGTTTCCTCAGTGTGTATGCCCAGCAGTGGGGTTGCTGGATCATAAGGCAGTTCTATTTCCAGTTTTTTAAGGAATCTCCACACTGTTCTCCATAGTGGCTGTACTAGTTTGCATTCCCACCAACAGTGTAAGAGGGTTCCCTTTTCTCCACACCCTCTCCAGCATTTATTATTTGTAGACTTTTGGATCGCAGCCATTCTGACTGGTGTGAAATGGTACCTCATAGTGGTTTTGATTTGCATTTCTCTGATAATGAGTGATGTTGAGCATCTTTTCAGAACTGTTTTTTGAAGAAGTAGTGTGCTGTGTTTCACTCTGTATTGCACAGTTAACCTTATGAACAGGTATATACATATATGCACACAGACATACATATATGAGCTATTCCTGTCCGAGAGTGCTCTAGATCCCAGAAAATAAGGACATACTCATTTAATTTTGAATTTTTGAAGTTTGACTCAGTATGTTTAAATACCCTACACAAATAACATTAAGACTAGTCATACCTTTCTTCTGGTTGGAATATTTATGTAGTACAGAGGCACGATATTCCTGAGGGAAGCAGTTTGGGACAATGTCTTATTGACTGCGGGCCTGGATTCATTAAAAATGCTTATTTATAGCAAACAGGTGCGTGTGTGTATATATGTGCGCATGTTTACACATATAAACATTTTCTGTTTATAGCTTACATGATCTGTATAAAGAGACTTATATTTATAATATACTCAAGCAATGGAAATCTGCTCTGTATTCACTTCATTTATTGTACCTCACCAGTACACAGTGCATGCTTGATAGCTTTTAGGGGAATTATATGTATGACATAGTACACCCGTAGAAATCAGCCATTTTGTAAATGGTCACGAGTGTTCAAATTGAATCCTATCAAATCAAAGGGTGGAATTGCAAGGAAATTTCAGTTTCTAGTCATTTGTATTTTTGTTATTTGAGTATTTCACTAAGTGCTTATTTAACTTTTTTGATCAGAAAAAAAAAATCAATTTTTAGAAGATAGTTGTCAGGATACTTCTGTCCTGAGTAAAAATAATTAATCAGTGAACTCATTAGTAGTTCACTATCATGTAAATTATGACAGTTTTGCTAAAATTTCTTTGAGAGATGAAGTTAGTTTCCATTCAACTCTGTATTTTATAGTAAAGGAATGGCATGCACACATATTCAAATTTATGAAAATGGAGATTTTAAAGGCCACAACAATTCCCAAATTAAATCTGTGAATGCTCTGAATAAGAGTTAAGTCCCTGATGGTTGCACACATACAAATTTTCTTTGAAATCTCTTAAGGCAGCTATGTATAATAAAAGAAAACTGGAAAATTGGAACCATAGCCATCTACTGTACTGTGTGAAGTCTTGATCTTCACAGTATTTTGGCTATTTTCTCATAGTTGTTATCTTACTTGCTTTCTTTTCACCGGTAGACTCATGGCCACTTTAACACTTTACTTGTCAAAAAAAAAAAAAAAAAAGAGAAAGAAAAACACCAAAAAACAAAATAGTTTTCTGTTGCCTTTGCTGAAAGGCAGCACTTAAGAAGAAAAACATACTAATTTGATATAGTGACCTGTGTTGTCCATTTAAACAATGGCCTTTGGAGTATAAGAACAATTGTGATATATCTTGTGAAGCAGTCTACTTATTGGTAGTAAGAATATCTGGCTCAGCAGAAAGAGTGAGCCTGGACACTGGTGGGGATGGAATAGATTGGGGTAGGCAGAGTTGTAGCATGCTCCTCAAATGACACTGTTTCTGAAATGATCTATAACACTTAAACCTGAGATCTCTCAATAATATCAACTATAACTTGTGTATTCACACACACAAAAATGATATTTCTGGTATTTCATATTTCTACAAGGGTGAACATGTTAATTTGGCTCATCAAAGTAGTCAAATGATTCTTTGTATATAAAGTATCACATGAGGAAGGAAATACATTTTAATGAGTCAGTGTAAATGAATCAGAAGCACATTGGCATGAACTTCCTTTCATTTTGAGACACAGGAAGGATTCTAAACATTCCAAATAGTTGGCTGTAAGCTTAATGATAGTATATCAAACTTAATCCATGATGCTAGTCTGAAGTTCAAAAACTTCAAACTGAAAACAAGGTCAGCCCTCTGTGGTCTGGGATGCATTTGTTACATCAGCTGGTGAACAGATAAAATCCATTACATTCTGATTTTCCAGGGCTTTTGTTTTCTTCCATCATTAATTTGGTACTGTTTTTCTGCCTCATAATTCATTCAGTTCACCTACTGAATTGGTAAGAGAAACTAAAGCCTACATTATTATAAATAAATGTCTGAGTGGTTATTTTATATTAACCTAGTATTTTCCCCTAACTTGGCAAAGACTTGAAATAGCTAGGATATTTATTCCATTGTCTGTAGGTTTTTTCCCTCCCATACCAGTACTCCCCATCATTAGTGAAAATAGTCAATACTTTTAGTGATCTGCAATTCTGTTCTTTCTCTTCCTTCACTTTGTTATTATTTTGAATCTTAACAGCTTTGAAAGTGGATCTGGTCCTTCCTGGAACTTATATAAGATCTTTATTCTCTATACATCTGTAGTCAAATATGATTCTAGGATTTGAGAATATGCTTCTCTGGAGGGGGGGAAAAAAAAAAGCTTTATTTGTCTTTTGCTCTGTAAGAAATGCTAGTGTCTGCAAGCCAAATGTTTCTCCTTGCTGTGTGCTGAATTCTCAGGTTCATTAAACAATTTGTAACCTCAGCTCACAATCCAGGCTGAAGAAATGTTGGTCATTTTATGTGATGGAACCCACTGATAGGGCCTCTCTTAATGAGAATTTAGCTGGAGGGGAGTTGGGAAAAACATGAGAGATTTTGAGTAGCGTTTCTGTCTTCTCAACAACTGAAGTCTCAGTTCAAAACTCAGAGGAAAGAAAATAAAGCCTGCATGTTCAGACCAGAGTTATGTAAGAATGGTCTTAGGCAAAATTCCTAGAGAGATAATCTTGTTTATTAAAGTTTCCTGATGATGCAAGACACTCGGAAAGTGTCAGCAATAAACACATCTTGTTGTGAAACTTATTCTAATAGGTTTATTGCATTGCCTTTTCAAAACAATAGTTTTAAATAATAAAATAGTCATTTCTTACTTTGATTCCCAATGAGCATTAAACACTCCTAAATGGAGGTGTCATTCATGATTTCAGATTAGATACTCCTTGATAGCAGTTTTGGTTAGTTGCAGTAACCATAAAATTAGTAAATAGCAATGATGCAGCTATGAAAAAGTCAAACTGTTTTACAGAGGTATACTTGACATATAACATTATATTAATTTCAGGTGTACAACATAATGATTCATTTTTATGTTGTGAAATGATCACCATGATAAGTCTAGTTAACATCCGTCCTATTGCATAGTTACCAGATTATTTTTTCTTGTGATGGGAACTTTTAAGATCTATTCTCTCAGCATCTGTCTCATATGCACTACAGTATTCTTAACTATAGTCCCTGTGCTGTCCATTACATTTCCATGACTTATTTATCCTTTAACCAGAAGTTTGTTCCTTTTGAGCCCTTTGCTCATTTTGTCCTTCTTCTACTCCCTGCCTTTGGCAGTCACCAATCTGTTACCTGTATGTGAGCTCAAGACAATAAACATTTGTTGGTGAGGACTGAAGTCCCCATTATCAGGGAGGAAGGAGCAAATAGTATGTATCCAGATCAACAGTCTATATGGAAGTATGTGTGTATGTGTGTGTGTATGCATGTTATGTATTTAAGGGTATGCACTGTCCAACACTTTTCTCCTTCTAGGTTAAAGCCTAAAGAAATAGAGTTAGATGAATGGAAAGGGGTTGGGAAGATGGGAAATAGTTCAGGGCAGATGGAACAGTATATGCAAAGTCCCAGAGATGAAGAACATGAGGCTTTTAAGGAATGGAAAGGTGCTCAGTACAATGGGAATTCAATACAGTATGCATAATGCACTGGCATGAATAGGAGATGTGAACCTCTGGAGTGCAGCAGAGACCAGATCATAAAGGGTCTTGTAAGCCAAGGGCTTCCCTGGTAGCTCAGTGGTAAATAATCCCCCTGCCAATGCAGGAGACATGGTTTTGATCCCTCAACTGGGAAGATTCCGAGTGCCAGGGAGCAACTAAGACCATGTACCACAACTACTGAGCCTGTGCTCTAGAGTCTGGGAGCCACAACTACTGAGCCTAACGCCACAACTGCTGAACCCTGTGCACCCTAGAACCCATGGTGTGCAACAAGAGAAGCCCCCGCGATGAGAAACACACACACTAGAACTAGAGAGTAGCCTCGCTCGCTGCAACTAGAGAAAAACCTGCACAGCACTGAAGACCCAGCACAGCCAAAAATGAATAAATGAATAATTTCTAAAAAAGATCTTGTAAGCCAGTTTGTGAGTTTGAGCCTCATCCTTAGGGTAATGGGAAACTATTGAAAGTTTAGGAAACAAACATGATTAAGTTCATGTTTTGTAAAGCTCATCTGACTACTGTAGAGAATGAATTTGAAGCCTCAAAAAGGGAGGTGGGGAAACTATTTTGGAGAATTGGAATAATTAAAGTAAGAGAGTAATAAAAAATCCAGTAGTAAATGATCCATTCAGTGATTGATGAATGGTCTTCTTTTCTTCGCAGCTGAGAGGACCCGAGCTTAGGAAACCCCAATATTTTAAACTCCCCACCATTGGTACTGGAGGAAGATATTATCTTTATTATCCCAAAGAGCAAACAACTCTGTCCTTTTCATTGGAGAAAGATACTTTCTCCATCTTCCAAAGTTATTTGCTATATAAACATCCTTGAGAAAATAGTCCAGAACAAAAACTCCCAGTGCTTCTGATGAGAAGATGTGCACACAAGTAAGAAACCCTTCCCATGGACTGTAGCCTATCAGACTCCTCCATCCATGGGATTTTCCAAGCAACAGTGCTGGAGTGGATTGCCATTTCCTTCTCCAGGGGATCTTCCCAACTCAGGAATCGAACCCAGGTCTCTCGCTTTGCAGGCAGACGCTTTACCGTCTTAGCCACGAGGGAAGCCTGGATAATTGTCTACTAACAATAATATCTCCCCTTGAATATCAAAACCCATGCATGTCCTATATTCCTGTACTTGCACAAGAGTTATAATTTTGTGGGCACTTTGACAACATTGAATTGTCAAAGCCTTTATATGGAGACCAGTTTGCTGTGAGATCTAGAGATTTTTGTTCATTGTAGAATTGTAGAAATGAGTATTCTGCCACAAAAATATTCTCATATCTTTCCTTGCTCTAGCACTTAGGAGTTTTCAATTATTGCCACTGTCTGGATTTAGATGAATGAAAATTAAAGGAGCATGGCTGAATGGTTATTTATTTATTAGACTTTCTAAATTGCTCCTTCATGGAGATTGGAAATGCAGACAATCACTGCTACCAGAACCATTTAATGTGAAAGAAATGACAGCAGCTACAAGGAGCAAGAGAAATGCTTAACTCTCCGACATATATCACAGGAGGATCCTCTATGACCCACCTCCAAGAATATTGTAAATAAAAGCAAAAATAAACAAATGGGACCTAATTAAACTTAAAAGCTTCTGCACAACAAAGGAAACTATAAGCAAGGTGAAAAGACAGCCTTCAGAATATATAATTCTGAAGAGAAATAATAGCAAATGAAGCAACTGATAAACAACTAATCTCAAAAATATATAAGCAACTCCTACAGCTCAACTCCAGAAAAATAAATGACCCAGTCAAAAAATGGGCCAAAGAACTAAATAGACATTTCTCCAAAGAAGACATACAGAGGGCTAACAAACACATGAAAAGATGCTCAACATCACTCATTATCAGAGAAATGCAAATCAAAACCACTATGAGGTACCATTTCATGCCAGTCAGAATGGCTGCGATCCAAAAGTCTACAAGCAATAAATGCCGGAGAGGGTGTGGAGAAAAGGGAACCCTCTTACACTGTTGGTGGGAATGCAAACTAGTACAGCCACTATGGAGAACAGTGTAGAGATTCCTTAAAACATTGGAAATAGAACTGCCTTATGATCCAGCAATCCCACTGCTGGGCATACACACTGAGGAAACCAGAAGGGAAAGAGACACGTGTACCCCAATGTTCATTGCAGCACTGTTTATAATAGCCAGGACATGGAAGCAACCTAGATGCCCATCAGCAGATGAATGGATAAGAAAGCTGTGGTACATATACACAATGGAGTATTACTCAGCCATTAAAAAGAATACATTTGAATCAGTTCTAATGAGGTGGATGAAACTGGAGCCTATTATACAGAGTGAAGTAAGCCAGAAAGAAAAACACCAATACAGTATACTAACGCATATATATGGCATTTAGAAAGATGGTAACAATAACCCTGTATACGAGACAGGAAAAGAGACACTGATGTATAGAACAGTCTTTTGGACTCTGTGGGAGAGGGAGAGGGTGGGATGATTTGGGAGAATGGCATTGAAACATGTATAATATCATATATGAAATGAGTCACCAGTCCAGGTTCGATGCACGATACTGGATGCTTGGGGCTGGTGCACTGGGATGACCCAGAGGGATGGTATGGGGAGGGAGGAGGGAGGAGGGTTCAGGATGGGGAACACATGTATACCTGTGGTGGATTCATTTCGATATATGGCAAAACCAATACAATATTGTAAAGTTAAAAAATAAAATAAAATAAAATAAAAAGAAATGCTTATCTAGTGGAGTCTCAACAAATAGTAGAACTACATTAGATGTGTCCTTCAATGTGTTAGGACTCAGAATCAAATGCAGCTACTGTGCTGGTTTTATACAGTGAGAAAATATCATTTATATTGTCTAGAGAAAATCAAAAGATTTGTGCTACTTTGTAAGGTGCTTGGAACCCACTCTAGTGTTCTTGCCTGGGGAGAATCCCAGTGGTGGGGGAGCCTGGTGGGCTTTCGTCTATGGGGTCGCACAGAGTTGAACGCAACTGAAGTGACTTAGCTGCAGCAGCAGCAGCAGCAAGGTGCTTGGAAAACTCCAAATCTAAATACAGTTAACAAAGCTGGAAGGGAAGGAACCATGAGTTTCTTATCACTTTCCATATGCCATATGCTTGTACTTAATTCTCATAGCAACTCTATGAAATCATTATTATTCTCATTTTAAAGATGAGGAATATGGATTTTGGGAAATGTAAGTAACTTGCCCAAAATGTTACAGTTGTTAAGTGGCTGATCTAGGTTTGAGTTTAGTATAACTCTCAATGCTTGTGTTCATTCTGTGCTACCGTCTACCTATGTATAAATTCTTATGACTTCACAGGTTAATTGGAATGACTATTTCGCAGGAGTACTTGGAGACGCTTAATGAAATATGTCGATGTGCCCAAGTCAATATATTATTCTTTGAGGGGGGGACTTAAAACTGCAAATGAAAACAAGAAGCTAGATCAGTTAATAAAGCAGTGACTGTGATGGATTGGGGTTAGAAGGTGCACATTCAGCAAGGACCATTTCTTGAAGAGTGGAAAGCCTTCTAGAAGGAACCAGTGTGTATGTGTATTATTTAGTTGGATACAAGATGATATATAAATCCCCTATGCCCAATTCTGCCTAAAAGAATGTGTTCACAGTGGATATGGTTGAATTGTCTGTACTACTCAATCAGGTGAACTATCTGGAGATTGCTTCATTACTCAAAAATAATTCATTACAGTAGTTGAAGAAAACCTTGTGGTCTTACTGCCCACACTTTCTGTTTTAAAAAAAAAATGGTCAATTCAGTTATAGAGCTCAGTTAAACTTGATTATTTGTGTCCTGTGGACAAACTAATAAATCAAAGAAGTGATTTAACAGGATTTCCCCCCTTTTCGGGCACTTGGAGTTGGCTTCCTATAGACATAACTTATTCTTAAGAGCCTGAAGTAACAAATACTGCTTTTTTCATTCTTCCCCCTGGTCTTTAGTACAGACTGTGTAAGATTTTTCTTTAACTATTTATTTTGTGATGGGATATAGCCAATGTTGTGATAATTTCAGGTGCAACAAAGGGACTCAGCCATACATATCATATATGAGAATGCGTTCTCCTCCTCACCAAACAAGGTTACCACATAGCATTGAGCAGAGTTCCCTGTGCTAGACAGTAGGTCCTTTTCGGTTATTCCTTTTAAATATAGCAGTGTGTGCCTGTCCATCTCAAACTCCCTGTCTCTTCCCCTCATCCTTCCTCCTGGCAACTGTAAGTTTGTTTTCTAAGCCTGTGAGTCTCTTTTTGTTTTGTAAGTTCATTGGTATCATTTCTTTTTAGATTCCACATATAAGGAATGTCAAACAATATTTCATCTCTGACTTACTTTTTCACTCTTACTACTCAGCCATTAAAAAGAAAGAAAGAATGCCATTTACAGCAACATGGAAGGACTTAGAGATTGTCATCCTGAACGAAGTGTAGGATTTTGAAAAATTAAAGCTGTCAATTCTGTAATAGATATTCATTGAAAGTATCTTTTGAAATGGGGGTGAAAACACCTTCAGAGAAATGAAAGCTAAGGAAGCATGCACGAGCTATAAAAAATGATAAAGTCCTTAATGAATGATGATAATATCAAAACAAAACTTGGAAATACAGGAAGGAGTAAAGAGCACTACGAACAGTCAATACATGGATAAACATTAGAAACTATTCTCTTTTCTTAATTTCTTCATGGTAAACTATCAACATTATATTGTGAAATTTTTCAGAAAAAAAAAAGAATATGGTATGATATAGTTCTGTCTTAGATATTATGCAAGTGGGATGAATACTAAAGAAAAAAAAAAGACAATGTGGCAAAATATTCAAAAGTAGTAACTCTGTGTAAAGATTATATAGTTGTTCTTTGTAATTTCCATAAAAATTTTCCTTAAATTGGAAAAAAAAAAAAAAAAGAAAACAAAAAAAAAAAAAAGGATTTTGAGATATTCATAGTAAGGAGCAACAATATTTATGTTTTGTGATGTTAACTGGGGAGCTATGCTGATACTTAAGAGTGTTACCTTGTCTGCCTGGAGTTACTCAGGTGTATGGTTCAGCTTGAACTCTGAAAAGTAATCTCAACATGTTTCCAAGAAGATGGAAACCTCTGGAATGAAATGCATTACTGAGAATAGAGTCCAAGGTCACAAATAATCTGGATTAAATATCTGAAGAAAGGCTGTATAGAATCAATTAGAATGAAAAAGCTTAGCAATACACACTGGAAAATGATTTGAGAGAAGAGTGGAAAATTGATTATTTGTTTATGAATTTGGATAAGCATGTTTTTCACTTAGTGCCTTTAATGAAAATCCTTGTAATGGAATTAATGGTGTTAAATTTTAAAAAAATGGATTAAAGAAAATATTTTTAAGTAACATAAAATTAACCTGTGAGACTCATAAATACAGTTTATATAAGGCAAATAAGGGTTTCTTAAAAACCTGAAAAGTGCAGTAAATTGGGTAAAATTAGAATTGTGTTTTTATTTAAAAAAAATTTGGGGGCTGGTGCACTGGGACGACCCAGAGGGATGGTATGGGGAGGGAGGAGGGAAGAGGGTTCAGGATGGGGAACACATGTATACCTGTGGCGGATTCATTTTGATATTTGGCAAAACTAATACAATATTGTAAAGTTTAAAAATAAAATAAAATTTAAAAATAAATTGTCTTGTAAGTAATACATGATATCTGAGGAATTAGTGATATTTCCCCATGCCTCCATGCAATATTGGATAAACTACATTGCTATTAGTAAAGTCCTGACTTTCTTCCAAGAAAATCACAACTTTTAATTGATATTGATAGTTCTTTAATACATTATTGTCTGCAGACTTAGGAAATGCAAGGCTGATGTCTGAATTTATATTGTGATCAGGAATTAGGGATTGTAGAGGTAAGAATTTGGATGTGGGAAGCTTTTATTTATTCCTTCAGTAGGAGAGTTTTAAAAGCAATGTTTTTTACTTTAAGCAAATATCAGATTGTTTTCTGAGCTATTTGAACCTAATGAACAGTCAGCAAGAGAGTGACTCTTCCAAACTGGTTCTTCAGAGTTTTCCTTCCTTTCCTTCTCCTTTTGTCTCCCCTTCCCTTTCACCAGGAAATTTTTATTGACTGTCTACTATATGTCAGATAGTTTTGCCAAGTTCTAGTGGTTTAATGGTAAACAAGAGCAACAAGTAAATGAATCAAATGCAGTGTGATCAGTACTAAGATAGAAGTTCAGTGTAGTCTGTAAACAGAGAGGAAAAGCATCTCAATCAGTCTGGATTTCAGGGAAGTCTTAACATATAGAGACCCGAGGATAAGTAGTAGTTAGCCAAGAGAAGAAAGGAAGAATGAATGTGCTTTTGTGGAAGAAACAGAATGTGTCAAGGTTTTGAGGTGAGAGCAAACTCAGGATCTTCAGGAACTGAAAATTCATTCCTGGAGCAGAGAGCCTGAAGGTAGGAGTGTAACAGTTGGGTAAAACTTGGGAGGGAAGCTAAACAATAAGGACTGAAAAGCCACGTATTAGACTCAATACTGATTATAATGAGAAACCATTGAATGATTTTAAGTAGGGAATGGCACGAACAGGTATATGTTTTCAGAATTCCCTCTTACGGCTCTGTGCAACTAGTAGGGCAGAGTGGAGTGGAAGAACAGAAGGAGAGGTATGTTATCATCTAGGAAGGTGTTGCAACAAGAGCTTTCCCAGTGGCTCAGACCGTAAAGAGTCTGCTTGCAATGCAGGAGACACGGATTCGGTCCCTGGGTTGGGAAGATCCCCTGGAGAAGGGAATGGCAACCCACTCCAGTATGCTTGCTTTACAATTCCATGGACAGAGGAGCCTGCTGGGCAATAGTCCATGGGGTCGCAAAGAGTCGGACAAGACTGAGTGACTAACACTACAACAATCAGCATGAAACAAAATGGAAGCGTGGACTAGTGTTGTGGCAGTGAAGATAGATTCAGGAGATTTTGGTGCTATAGTTCACGAGACTTGATGGACTGCATCAGCCAAGGCTTAGACCACCATTTTCTAAGCGAGGTAACACTGTAGGAAGAGAATTATGGAATTGGAGTGATAACTGAGTTTTTCTAATGAGATGTTGCTTTGGAATTATTTCCGAAGCTGTTGGATATGTGAGTGGAATGTAGAGGAGAATTTGGGTGGTGGTGTTTTAGTTGCTAAGTCACGTCCACCTCTTGCGACCCCATGGACTGTACCTTGCTAGGTTCCTCTGTCCATGGGATTCTCCAGGCAAGAATACTGGAGTGGGTTGTCATTTTGTGGAGAATTTGTGATGAAGATATAAATATTATTCATCAACATATGGATAGTGACTGAACACCAGAACACCAGGGAGAGTGTATAGAGTAGTAAGATAAGAGATTAGAATAGAATCCCACTCATATTTAAGGAATGGGAAAAGTAAAACTAGCCATCAAAAGAGATTGGAAAGGAGAAAAATCCAGAGAATGTGCTTTTATGTAAAGCAAGGGAGAAGAGAATCTTGAAAAGGAGGCAGTTGGTTTTAGGCTGAGTCTTAAAAAGAAGTCAGTTGGTTTTAGGATGAGTATTACAAAAGGAGTCATTAGATTCAACAATGAGGGTAGTTGTGATTTTAGCAAGAGTGGTTTCAGTAGAGTGATGAGTATAGAAACAACATTGGAATAGATTACAAAGTAAATGCGATTTGAAGAACTTTGTGGCTCAGACGGTAAAGCGTCTGCCTACAATGCAGGAGATCTGGGTTCGTTCCCTGGGTCGGGAAGGTCCTCTGGAGAAGGAAATGGCAATCCACTCCAGTACTCTTGCCTGGAAAATCCCATGGATGGAGGAGTGTGGTAGGCTACAGTCCATGGGGTCGCAAAGAGTCGGACATGACTGAGCGACTTCACTTCACTTCACTTCACTTGATTGAATAACTGGGGGAAGGTGTGTGTAACAGGGGCCAGAGATCTTAGTGGTAGTGGTGCTGGGGATGTATCCTAGAATTTTGCATACTGCATTGTTATATCTGGGCTTCGCAGATGGTGTTAGTGGTAAAGAACCCACCTGCCAATGCAGGACATGTAAGAGATGTGAGTTTGAGCCCTAGGTCAGAAAGATCCCCTGGAGGAGGGCAGTGCAACCCATTCCAGTATTCTTGCCTGGAGAATCCCATGGATAGAGGAGCCTGGCGGGCTACAGTCCATAGGGTCCAGCGTTGGTCATAAATTAAGAGACTTAGCACGCATGCACACATTGTTGTATCTAAGAAATACTTGCCTAAATCAAAGTCAGTTTATCTCCTACATTTCCTCTAGAAGATTCATAGCTTCATGTTTGTGTTCAGATCTATGATTCATCTTGACACTTTTTATACATGATGTGAGATTTTTTGTTTATTATTTTTGCACATAAATATCCAGTTATTCCAGGACTATTTCTTGAAAAGGTTTTTCTTTCTCCACTGAACTGCCTTTGTTTAAAATCATTTGCCCATTTATGTGTGGATCTATTTCTGTACTTTACATTCTTTTAATCTGTTTCATCTTTAGGCCAATACCACATTGTCATAAAGCTTCATAATACTGAAATTTTGTCTGTTCTAGGGCCTTTGCATTTTCATATGAATTTTAGATCCAGCTTGTCAATTTTCACATAAAAATCTAGAGAGATTTTGATTGGGAATATTTTATTTTGTAATTAATTAATTTATTTTAATTGGAGGCTAATTACTTTATAATAGTGTGGTGTTTTTTGCCATACATTCACATGAATCCACCATGGGTGTACATGTGTTCCCCATCTTGAACTCCCCTCCCACCTCCCTCCCCATCCCATCCCTCAGGATCATCCCAGTGCACCAGCACTGAGCAGCCTCTCTCATGCATCAAACCTGGACTGGCAATCTATTTCATATATGATAATATATATGTTTCAATGCTATTCTCTCAAATCATCCCACCCTCGCCTTCTCTCACAGAGTCCAAAAGTCTGTTCTTTACATCTGTGACTCTTTTGCTGTCTCACATATTGGGTCATTGTTACCATCTTTCTAAATTCCAAATATATGCATTAATATACTGTATTGGTGTTTTTCTTTCTGACTTACTTCACTCTGTGTAATAGGCTCCAGTTTCATCCACCTCAATAGAACTGATTCAAATGCATTCTTTTTAATAGCTGAGTAATATTCCATTGTGTATATGTGCCACAGCTTTCTTATCCATTCGTCTGCCAATGGACATCTAGGTTGCTTCCATGTCCTGGCTATTATAAACAGTGCTGCGATGAATATTGGGGTACACGTGTCTCTTTCAATTCTGGTTTCCTCGGTGTGTATGCACAGCAGTGGGATTGCTGGGTCATAAGGCAGTTCTATTTCCAGTTTTTTAAGGAATCTCCACACTGTTCTCCATAGTGGCTGTACTAGTTTGCATTGATTGGGAATACTTTAAATGTATACTAGAATCTGGGGAGTGTTGACATCTTAATATTGAATTTAACCCATGCACAAGATCTCTTTTCATTAAATGAATTCTTCTTTAGTTCATGTCAGCAATGTTTTGTTGTGTTCAGTGTATAGGTCTTGCACATCATATTTATCCCCCAATATTTCATATTTTATGCTCTTTATGAATATTGTTTTTAAATTGAGTTTTTTTATTATTTGTAGGAAATTTATAATTGATTTTTAGTTAAACTGTTTATTTTTAGATAATTTCATGTTTATATGGAATTGTAAGAAATGATACAGGAAAATTCCACACATACTTAACCTAATTTGCCTCAGTGATAACATGTTACAAAATTGTAATACAACATCATAACTGGGCTATTGATATTGATACCATCAAGATACAGAACATTTCCATCACTACAAGGATCCCTCTTATATAGCCCCATCCACTGTCATCATTCCTTCCCACCTTGACCTCTTCTTATTCCCTGGCAACCATTAATCTGTTACTCTTCGTATAATATTGTTATTTAAAGAATGTTATATATCAATGAAATCATACAGTACATAACCTTTTGGGAACTGACTTTTTCATTTATCATAATTCTCTTCAAATTCACCCAGGAAAGATAGAAATGTATCATTAAAATTGTGTATGAGATTTGTATTATCATCATAATTTCCCTTTCCCTCTCTTTCCTACTTTTTCTGAAAATATATTAACCAGGTTGGACACACTAAAGCAGTAGCCATGTGATCAGTGGAAGATGGTGGAATCAGAAGTAGATAAAGTATCTTTAAACTTCAAGTTGTAGCCATTACAGTTCCTATTTTCCTCTTCAGACCCCTAGGAGGAATGAGGATTATAGGCTCCTGAGTTGTCTACCTTTGATTGTTTTAGCAAGAACTTTTCTCTCCCCCAAACTGTACATACACATTTACATATATATGTATGCATGATTAATTGTTGTTGAAAGTTTATATTTTCTTTTATCTAAATTGTAGTGGGGAGCTCTTTGGGCATTTGTCAGATTTTTCATGAATTTGAAATATGTGCAAACAGCAGGCATTTCTTCAATTGGATAACTAATTTTACACTTAACCAAATCTTCTCTCTTCATTAAGATTAATGCCAAGATAACTGAAAGAAAAATGCAATGCCAAATAGCAAGACCTGCCCTATATTTTCACAAAAAAGACAATTTAGAATAGGTATTCTTCTGTGGGCTAATAGAATAATTGCACACTTAGGGCATTCATATTCAGCATGGATATCATTTCCCTATTGCTGTGTTTCTAAGGAATCTGTCGCCTTGGTATCTAAGCACTGAAACACTTTTTAAAGAAGGAAAATCTTCTTTTAGTCTACTGTCTACATGTAATTTGTGGAGAGCTATGTAGCTGGGCTCGTGTCTAGGCCTATAACTTACAGTTCTGCAGATTTTAGTTAGTTTTTTTCTGGAAAGCACATCTCAGAGCTGAGAACTATTCTAGTCCACTTTCATTCACAGTACCAGATGCTCTTGAAAGGAATAGGTAGCTGGGAAGGTGTGGGGCAGGGACTGTGTAGATATTTACATATACAAATGAAAATGTGCATACATATTTATATATTCTGGCTAGTACAGATTTAATGGTTCTCAGACTCACTGGATCTAGGGTGTTAACAGCCTTTTCAGAGTAGAGATGGGTTCAAATTTAGGAGACTGAGTCCAACACTGTTTTTAATATCAGTAACATTATAATGCAGTTTGGAGCTTCCTATTGCTTCTGAGCAATTCTCATGACAACTCCTGGGAGAGTTTTACAGAGAAGGTGAGTATAAAAGACAATGTGTATAAAACTGACAATCATTTGTTTTAATTATCATTATATAAATTATTTGCAATAAATTATAAAATGTATTTCTTTATTTGAATTCTTAGATTCTTTATATGAATCAATAAACTATTTACAGGGACCAGTGTGAAGATGGGCATGTGAGTGGTACAGTGTGTTTGCGCGCTCAGTTGTATCCGAGTCTTTGCAAAGCCATGGACTGTAGCCCGCCAGGCTCCTCTGTCCATGGGATTCTTCAGGTAAGAATACTGGAGTGGGTTGCCATTCCCTGCTCCAGGACAGTATGTTTACCATTCCAGTTTAATGGTAACACTGGGGTTTACATTGCTTTAAAAACTGAAAATATACACTTGCTTAGAGGATATTTTTAGGATCGGTCTACATTGATTATGAGCAACTGATGACCTTGTCTATTTCCTGGAAGCTCTAGGAGATTCTGTTTGTCCTGATTTTGCTTTTAATATTAGAGGGAGAGAGAACAAAAGAGAGCCTGAGGAAAGAAGGAAAAATATCTGAATGGAAAAAGAAAAAATAAGTCAACCATCTGGGTGTTTTAGATTAATTTAGATGGTGCAAGAAAGAGAGTGACTATTTTACACACCCTCATCAATGAATTCATTCCCTTTTTGGATGAAACTTTCACACTAGTTTTGGAATTTCATCTGATACCAATTTTTCAAATAGTTGATATCTAGCCACAGTCTTAGTGTATATGAGGCTAAGGATTCATGTGTTTGAAGATAATCTTCATAGAAGACATATTTGAAGATAATCTTTTAGACAAAATAATCCTTTCCCACTTTTTTCCCATAAAATTTGCCAATGTTAGATATTTCATATAAGTAGAATTAAATGTTACATTTTGTGTCTTGCTTCTTAGCAAAATGTTTTCAAGGTTCATTTATATTATACCATGTCTCAGTGCTTTATTCCATTTTTATGGATGAATAATATTCCATTGTTTATGGGTGTTGTGTGTATATCTCACAAATGGTTACCCGTTCATCTGTTGACAGATATTCATGTTGTTTACAGTTTTTGGCTATTATGAATAAACTATTATAAACTGTCTTGTACATTTGTTTTTTAAATACCTGCTTTCAATTTGAGTAAATTTGTTGGATTATAGGGTAATTCCACGTTAACTTTTAACTTTTTGAGGAACTGCCAGATTCTTTCCCACTGTGGCTACTACATTCTCACCAAGCAATGTATCGCTCACCAAGCAATGAACTCCAGTTTGATGGATGTTGGAATGAGAGAGGTTTATTACTTACATACATTTATAAGATAACAAAATTGGGGACTAGCATCCTGGTCTTTTTGGTAGAAACCCATTATTTATTACATCATTCTGTGGCTCAGATGATACTATTTTGGAAATTAGTTATTTCTGGGCATGGAGAAAAGGTTTGTGTGTGCATGAATAAAGAAACAATAAAAGGGATTTGTCAGGAGTTCTACCAGATATTAGGTTCTCTTAACAAGCATTTTGGTTGTTTTGTTAAATGTTATGACAACTGACTTTGCTAATACTCATCACAAAGTAGCCTACAGGAAAATTCACATACCATAAAATTCACCCTTTTAAATAGTAAATTCAATTTTTTTTTCATTCATAGGTTCTGCAACCATCACTATCTAAGTTTAGGACATTTTCATCACTCCAAAAAGACACTTTGTACTCATTAACAGTAACTCCCCATATCCCCTTTCCATTCAAACCTTAGCAGTAACTAATCTTTTTTCTATCTCTGGATTTCCCTATTTCTGGTCACTTTATATAAAGAATCTACTTTATTCCCTTTTAAAACTGAATACTATTCTGTTATATGGATATACCATATCTTAAACTTCATTGATCAGTTGATGGGCATTAAGATTGTTTCCACATTTTGGCTATTATTAATAGTGCTGATATGACCATCCATGAACAATTTTTTGTGCAATAATGTATTTTCATTTCTCTTATATACTCAGAAATTGAATCACTATTTCATACCAAAGGGCTTCCCAGGTGGCATTAGCTGTAACTCTATGCTTTTTTTGGAAAACTGCCTGTTTCCCATAGTAGTTGAACCATTTTATAATACCACTGGCAGTATCTGAGGGTTTCAGTTTCTCTACATCCTCACCAACATTTGCTACTGTTTATCCTTTTAATTTTTAGTTAACCTAGTGGATGTGAAGCAGTATCTCAGGGTGGCTCTATTTTGCAATTTACCTGATGGCTAATGATGTTAGGCATCTTTTTATGTATGTATTGCCAATTTGTATATCTTCCTTGGAGAAATATATTTTCAGATCCTTTATAGATTTTTAATTGTTTTTTTTTTTTTTAATCTTTTTAGTGTTTAGTTAAAAGCCAGGTGGTGCTAGTGGTAAAGAACCTGCCTGCCAATGCAAACCTGTGTAAGAGACACAGGTTTGATCACTGTGTCAGGAAGATCCCCTGGAGGAGGGCATGGCAACCCACTCCAGTATTCTTGCCTGGAGAATCACATGGACAGAGGAGCCTGGGGGGCTACAGTCCATAGGGTAGTGTAGAGTCAGACACAACTGAAGCAACTTAGCACGCATGCACATAAGTATTTTTATGCATCCTGGATGCAAATCCCTTATAAGAGACATGATGGGAAAATATATTCTCTCATTACCTGCATTGTTTTTTCACTTTCTTCATGGTTTCCTCTGAAACACAAAGGTTTTAAATTTAACCCAGGTTGCCCGCATTGCAGGCGGATTCTTTACCAGCTGAACCACAAGGAAAGCGGAAGAATACTGGAGTGGGTAGCCTATCCTTTCTCCAGAGGATCTTCCCCATCCAGGAATCCAACCGCGGTCTCCTGCACTGCAGGCAAATTCTTTACCAACTGAGCTATCATGGAAGCCTTGACACAGTCCTTTTTATCTTTTTCTTTTGTTACTTTTACTGTTGGTGCCCTGTATAAGATGGCTTTGTATAACCTGAGGTCTGGTGATTTACACCTATTTTTTGTTCTAAGAAGTTTGTATCTTTAGCTCTTACATTAAGGTCTGTGATCCATTCTGAGCTAGGGGTTCAACTTCATTCTTTTACATGTATGAGATGTCACAGTAGTGAATTATGATAACAAGTCAAGTTGAAATTAACCATCATAGCTTTATTCTCTTACTGTGATAGTATAAGCAAGAGGTCAAACAAAAGGTTCTTGCCATTTTATGGACCCAAGGACTGAGGAGAGGGAGAAGTGGAAGGTTTGGGAGTCAAAAGTGTACTAAACAATGGAGATAAGGCCCTTGATAAGTAAGTCCCATTGAGGCACATGAGATAGGAATATAGATGTGCATAGTATCCTGGCCCGTGTTGGCTCTGACTGCAGTTCCCTTCAGAGCTTGAAATACACTGCCTGTCTACCACATCTGGTGTGGAGAAGGCAGCTTTCCTCCATTAGGCCTGCCAGATCAAACCTTCACAGTTGCTTATGGTCTACCCTGAAAGGTCACTATAGGATTTTGGCTTGGAGCCAAACTTCTCAGCTTGTGATATAGCTATTTGTCCCAGAAGAATTTGTTGAATTCCTTCCCCATTGAATCATCTTGGCATCCTTTTTGAAAATCAACAAGGATTTAATTATGGACTCTCAATTTGGTTCCATTGGTCTGTATGTCTATCCTTATGCAAGTACTACATTGTCTTGATTGCTGCAGCTGCAAAATATGTTTTGAAATCAGGAAATGCAAGTCTTCCAACTTTGTTCTTACCAAGATTCGTTTAACTATTTTGGATCCTTTGCATTTCCATATGAATTTTAGGAAAATTTTGTCAATTTTTGATGTCCTTCTCAGTCATAAAAACTTAAATTGTTATCAGGGTAACCTATTATGTCATATATTTTTCAAAATTGTTACTTAGATGTGTCACATATAGTAGCTTTATTAACAGAATATGTGATCACCTGGAATACCTCGATTCCTTTTGTTTGTTAAAGAGATGAATTTTTTAAAAGGATAATTGAAAATAAATTTGTGAGTTCCTAGACTAAATACAAAACCACGTATAGGCATATCTCATCACCTTATTTATTTGGAATTTTTTGGAACATGGATGTAATACAATGTAATAAAAGAAGAAATATTGAAGTAATAGAATAAGAAGAGAATTCATGACAGAATGTTGTTATTAAAATGTAATAATTTTTATTAAAAGCCAGTAATAATATTTAATGGAAATGACTAGAAATTGATATATACTTCATGGTTTCTAATTTTAGTCTCACAACTCCAAGTAAGAGGAGGGGAAGGCTGATGTTTTTTTATCCAGTTTTACAGAGATGGAAATTGTAGCTCAGAGATTTGAAGTGATTTGCCCTAAGTCATACAGTAAACCAAATAACAGCCCTTGAATCTGTTTTCACTCATCATATGTAATACTCTTTTCCTCTAAGCCACCTGTCTTCTTATGGATATAAATTATTATTTTACTCATAATGAAAATTTGCATTGAGTTTAGAGTTGAGTTTAGAAACAGAATTACATAAGATGTTTTCATTCTATGGCAGTTGTGCAGTTAACCACTTGATGCCATTCTCACACTCCTTCATATACATATACTTTGACTAGTCAATCCCTTTGAAGAGCTTAGCATTCAGCTGCGTAGATACACATACATATTTGAGACAATATGAAGTCAAAGTGGCAAGCAAACAGAAGAAATTAAATGTCATTCATAATGTATAACATTCATAAATTAATATTGGGGGTGGTGGTAAAAAGCTTTGTATTAGGAGACAGAAGTCTAAAGCCAAGTTTTAAATACATTCACAGATGTAGTTTGAACATATACCGCTGCTGCTAAGTTGCTTCAGTCATGTCCGACTCTGTGCGACCCCAGAGACGGCAGCCCACCAGGCTCCCCTGTCCCTGGGATTCTCCAGGCAAGAACACTGGAGTGGGTTGCCATTTCCTTCTCCAATGCAGGAAAGTGAAAGGTGAAAGTGAAGTCGCTCAGTCGTGTCCGACTCTTTGCGACCCCATGAACTGCAGCCTTCCAGGCTCCTCTGCCCATGGGATTTTCCAGGCAAGAGTACTGGAGTGGGTTGCCGTTGCCTAGGCAATGTGAAATTAGAGTCTCCGTTAGGGAAGGACCATACCCTATTTATTCCAGAATTGTCAGTGACTAGTGATTAGCAGTTTACTATGTACAGAGTAGGTGCTTAATGATGTAAGTCACCTTAATTGAAGGAATAATGCATCCTACACAGGGAGAACAATATGTATAGGAATGTTATAACATGTATAATAATGTTGGCATGGAGAAGAGCATTGCAAAGTCTTGGAGTACTGTATGGTACTTTTGATAGCTCCTTCTCTTTCTACATTTAACTTACATTGTGGAAAAATTGCATATTTTTCCCATGGCCTCTAGTACTAACACAGAAGATGTGTTTATTTCTTATATTGGTAGGGAGTGATGCCTGGGTCACATCTCAGATATACATTTCTCTCTGTGAATAAGCTAAAAAATTTCATTTCCTCTGGGCTATTGTTTTTGTGTGTTCCCCTTTGTTTTTTAATCATTTTCCAATTCCATCTCAACTATTGCCCTTTTCTGATAATAGCTATACATTGTGTTTGTGAGATGAATTTTAATAAACAACGAGCTGTAGAGTCAAGCCAACATTTTAGACAGTTGGGAACAAGCCTTAGAAAAAACATAATAATGTCATGAAGATTTATATTCCAGATAAGCCAGCTTCTGATAGTGTGGAGCTCAGCTCCTTGTGTGTCCCTTTAAGAATGTTCCAAGTGACAGTCCTTGCACGTGCAAATGCAACAGAACCCCAGAGCTGAAATCTTTCTTTTTGACCTCCCAGCAATAGAAGACCCTGGAGGAAACAAGACAGTCTGTGAGCTGGAGAGAGAGATCCTTTTCTAGGAAGTAATACAACTGGAACCTCCTGTTTCTCAATCTTATCAAGTGAATGTTACTTACATCTTGAAGTCATACTTCAAATATGTTGTTGTGTATTTGGGTTTAGTATTCTGTTTTATCCACCGTCCCCAGGACCATGCCTATTGATTCTAGTCAAGTTAATGAAACTGTGGTGATGATTTAAGCGCCTCTGTTGACTTACGTATCTCTCAGCATAGATTACTTTATGAAGTTTAAAAAGCAAATAAAGCAACTTCCGTAAGTTTGGGATCCATTTATTTTTCATAGGCGGCTATTGATGAAATAAGCATTGAAGAGCAGGGCATGGGGAAGAAGGATCCACTCCCTCTTTATTAACTATCTGTTAGCAGCAGCTGCCACAAAGCAGGTAGATTAAAGCTAATTTCTAAAATGGGTTTAAGTGAAACATGAAATATTTTCTATTTGAGAATTTCAAATGCCACATACTGGACTGATTCCTGCCCCATGGTATGGAATAATTTATGCAGAGAAGAAAGGTTCTACTATCTTATATTGGCTCTAGCCAGCCAGCCAGCTTATAAGTATATACTATTGGTTCAAGGGAGTTAATGTGAGCAGATACTTGTTGTGGCTTGGGGTAAATTCAACCCCATGACTGTCTCCAGTTTCTTGCCTTCCTGGTGCTCAGTCAAACATGTCATCTGTGTATGAAAGAAAGTTTTCATCTTGAGTTATGCGAATTGACAACATGATTGTCTGTCAATAAACCTATGTATGAATTTTATCCTGAATAGTAGGGAGTGTGTACTGCAAGAGGGCTTTCAAACTGGTAGTCTTGGCATATGCACTACACATGCATTGCTTCAGCAAGAGGGCATAGACCTCCATATGGTTTAAAAGAAATGTAAAACTCCAAAGATTTCACCTAAAAATCCAGATCTATGGCTTTTTTTTTTTTTTTTTAAACAATCTTACCACAGGGATCTCATATTCATCCTTAGCTCTAGCTCTGGCAGGAAGTCTATTGAACAGCTTTCACCAAATCCTGTTTTTAAACACTCCATTCACTTCATGTATTCATGTAACCAGACTGGCACTGTAAGAGTCTGTGTTTCAGACTTATACAAAGACTGCTATATGAAGTGTAAAGCTTAGCCAGAACCAGTGAAAGATGAAAATTACAATAATTTTAAAAGAGAGGCAGTTGTTCTCTTCAAGCACATAATTCATCAGAGCATGGAATCAGTCACTGAATCACAGCCTGAACATGGTGTTGCTCCCAGTGTCCTTAGAAATCATTTAGCCATATCCCCTCATCCTATGAAGAAAACCTGAGGTCCAGATTGTCTAAGCAACTTGACTACAATTTTTACAGTTAGTTTCTAAAAAACTAGTATCAGAAATACTAGTTGTCAACCAAAATTTCATAACATTTTGATCACTGTTGCTATTTCCAATTAACGTGTGTTTAGTCACTCAGTTGCGGAGAAGGCAATGGCACCCCACTCCAGTACTCTGGCCTGGAAAATCCCATGGATGGAAGAGCCTGGTAGGCTGCAATCTATGGGGTCGCTCAGAGTCGGACATGACTGAGTGACTTCACTTTCACTTTTCACTTTCATGCATTGGAGAAGGAAATGGCAACCCACTCCAGTATTCTTGCCTGGAGAATCCCAGGGACGGGGGGCCTGGTGGGCTGCCATCTCAGGGGTCGCACAGAGTCGGACACGACTGAAGCGACTTAGCAGCAGCAGCAGCAGTCACTCAGCTGTGTCTGACTTTCTGACCCCATGAAAAGTAGCCTGCCAGTCTCCTCTATCATGGGATTATCCAAGCAAGAATACTTCAGTGGGTTATCATTTCCTGCTCCAGGGGATCTTCCTGACCCAGGGACGGAATCTATGTCTCA
This sequence comes from Bos javanicus, assembly GCF_032452875.1. Classification (NCBI taxonomy): domain Eukaryota; kingdom Metazoa; phylum Chordata; class Mammalia; order Artiodactyla; family Bovidae; genus Bos; species Bos javanicus. The sequence goes on from NC_083897.1 coordinate 6,134,100, forward strand.
TGCATTGCAGGCAGATTCTTTACCCTCTGAGCCATCAGGGAAGCCCTCTTCCAATTAATAGGTAGAATATTTTCAAATAGCACATGATTCAACTTCTACTGTATTTTAAGCAACCCATCTCACATTCCATTTCTTCTCCAAAGTCATTTATGATTGGTTCAATATACCAGAGCTTACCCTACTATAATTGTGATAATCATGGTGATTGCAGCCATGAAATTAAAAGATGCTTACTCCTTGGAAGGAAAGTTATGACCAACCTAGATAGCGTATTAAAAAGCAGAGACATGACTTTGCCAACAAAGGTCTGTCTAGTCAAGGCTATGGTTTTTCCAGTGGTCATGTATGGATGTGAGAGTTGCACTGTGAAGAAAGCTGAGCTCTGAAGAATTGATGCTTTTGAACTGTGGTGTTGGAGAAGACTCTTGAGAGTCCCTTGGACTGCAAGGAGATCCAACCAGTCCATTCTAAAGGAGACCAGTCCTGGGTGTTCATTGGAAGGACTTATGCTGAGGCTGAAACTCCAATACTTTGGCCACCTCGTACGAAGAGTTGACTAATTGGAAAAACCCAGACGCTGGGAGGGATTGTGGGCAGGAGGAGAAGGGGATGAAAGAAAATAAGATGGTTGGATGGCATCATGAGTTTGGGTGACCTCTGGGGGTTGGTGATGGACAGGGAGGCCTGTCCACCAGGCCCCCCCGTCCCTGGGATTCTCCAGGCAAGAATACTGGCGTGCTGCGATTCATGGGGTCGCAAAGAGTCGGACATGACTGAGTGAACTGAACTGACCCCTCCTATAAACTGCTTCAGAATTTGTACCATTCACTTGCATGCTTAATCATGTATTACCTGGTATGTTTACTCAACTCCACTATATGCTTGTTAAAACAGCGAAGTTATGAGTTTCTCAAGGGTGGGAGCAGTATTTTGTATCTCTTTCTCCACAGTGGCATCCAACACTCATGTTGGATGAACACTCATGTTCAGTTATATAGGCTTTCCTGGTGGCTCAGATGGTAAAAATACCTGCCTGTAGTGCAGGAGACCCAGGTTTGATACATGGGGTGAGAAGATTCCCTGGAGAAGGGAATGGCAACCCACTCCAGTATTCTTGCTTGGAGAATTCCATGGACAGAGAAGCCTGGAGAGGCTACAGTCCATGTGGTCTCAAAGAGTTGGACACAACTCAGTGAGTAAAACTTTCACCACTTATGTGCTTGATAAATCATTGTTGGGTTGAAATGAATGAATTAAATGACCATGGCTGCAGAACAAACCAGGAAACCTTGTTTCCTTGAGGGCCTTTAAATAGCCAAATCCCTCTCTCCACACCCTAAAAGATGATGCTGTTAACGTGCTGTACTCAATATGCCAGCAAATTTGGAAAACTCTGCAGTGGCCACAGGACTGGAAAGGTCAGTTTTCATTCCAATCCCAAAGAAAGGCAATGTCAGAGAATGTTCAAACTACCTCACAATTGTATTTATCTCACATGCTAGCAAAGTAATGCTTAAAATTCTCCAAGACAGGTTTCAATAGTACATGAGTCAAGAACTTCCAGATGTTCAAATTGGATTTAGAAAAGGCAGAGGAACCAGAGATCAAATTGCCAGCATCTATTGGATCATTGAAAAAGCAAGAGAATTACAGGAAAACATCTACTTCTGCTTTATTGACTATGCAAAAACCTTTGTGTGCATCACAACAAACTGTGGGAAATTCTTAACAAGATGGGAATACCAGACCAACTTCCCTACCTCCTGAGAAATATATTTGCCGGTCAAGAAGCAATGGTTAGAACTGGACATGAAACAAAGGACTGGTTCCAAATTGGGAAAGGAGTACATCAAGGCTGTATATTGTCACCTTGCTTATTTAACTTATATGCAGAGTACATCATGTAAAATGCTGGACTTGATAAAGCATCAGCTGGAATCAAGATTCCAGGGAGAAATATTAATAACCTCAGATATGCAGATAACACCACCCTTATGGCAGAAAGCAAAGAGGAACTAAAGAGCTTCTTGGTGAAAGTGAAAGAGGAGAGTGAAAAAGCTGGCTTAAAAATCAACATTCAAAAAACTAAGGTCATGGCATCTGGTTCCATCAGTTCAGTTCAGTTCAGTCACTCCGTCGTGTCCGACTCTTCATGACCCCATGGACCACAGCATGCCAGGCCTCCCTGTCCATCACAAACTCCTGGAGTTTACTCAAACTCATGTCCATTGAGTCAGTGATGCCATCCAACCATCTCAGCATCCGTCATCCCTTTCTCCTCTCACCTTCAATCTTTCCCAGCATCAGGGTCTTTTCAAATGAGTCAGCTCTTCGTATCAGCTGGCCAAAGTATTGGAGTTTCAGATTCAGCATCAGTCCTTCCAATGAACACTCAGGACTGATTTCCTTTAGGATGGACTGGTTAGATTTCCTTGCTGTCCAAGGGACTCTCAAGGGTCTTCTCCAATACCACAGTTCAAAAAGCATCAATTCTTTGGTGCTCAACTTTCTTATATTCCAACTCTCACATCCATACATGACTACTGGAAAAACCAAAGTTTTGACTAGATGGACCTTTGTTGGCAAAGTAATGTCTCTGCTTTTTAATATGCTATCTAGGTTGGTCATAACTTTCTTTCCAAGGAGTAAGCACTTTATGGCAAATAGATGGGAAAGCAGTGGAAACAGTGACAGACTTTATTTTCTTGGGCTCCAAAATCACTGCAGCCACTTGCTCCTTGTAAGAAAAGCTATGACCAACCTAGGCAGCATAGTACAAAGCAGAGACATTACTTTGCTGACAAAGGTCCATCTAGTCAAAGCTATGGTTTTCCCAGGAGTCATGTATGGATGTGAGATTTGGACCATAAAGAATGCTGAGCACTGAAGAATTGATGCTTTTGAACTGTGGTATTGAAGAAGACTCTTGAGAGTCCCCTTGGACTGCAAAGAGATCCAACTAGTCCATCCAGAAGACAATTACTGCAGCACGCCAGGCTTTTCTGTCCTTTTCTATGTCCCAGAGTTTGCTCAAACTCATTTCCATTTAGTCCATGATGCCGTCTAACCATCTCATCTTCTGTCACCCACTTCTCCTGCTGCCTTTATTCTTTCCCAACATCAGGCCAATGAGTCAGCTCTTCACATCAGGTGGCCAACGGGTTGGAGCTTCAGCTTCAGCATCAGTTTTTCTAGTGAATATTCAGGGTTGATCTCCCAAAAGGGGTCAATTAGGTAAAGATAGATTTAGGAGAATACCCAAATCAAAGATAATGGTAAATTCAGAAGTTAAGGAGAGCCCAGTGTTCCTGAGAGTATCCAGTGAATATATATATGTTCCTATTTGTAGTTTGTCACATCTAGCTGAGAAGTTCTATTCTTTGCTACCCTGAAACTCTTGGGTCACTGTTCTTACTTCACTGAAGATTAGGGGCATTATCATCAAACATGGGAAAATACATGCTTCTATTTTCATATTTGGCTTGTTTTATTATTTGAAAAGTGTAGACGCCCTGGCATAGCTTGGGGACTAGTAGTAGATACCATTTCTGTGGATAAAGTTATAGAATCATCTTTTTTTCTGCTCCTCTTAACCACTCAAATTAATACAATTGTGTTTGGAGGCCTGAAGTAGAATTCACTGATCATTAATATTTTGCCACAGCCATATTTTCTTCACGAGAAACAAGAAACTCTCTGGATATTGTGTTTTCATAATAACAAAAAGTTTAGATGGCATATAGCAAATTATAATCCAAATCAGGTTTGGGAGGGAAACTTCAGAAGATGATAGGTATTTTCTTTGCCCGACTTTTGATTTTCAGTTTTCTGTGTAACTGTCAACTACCCAATTTTGATACTGACAGCTCATTTTAAGCACAAAATCATAAATACAAATAAGGGATTTAAGACCTCCACTATCCAGTAGTTTTGAGTCCATCATGTAAAAAATTAAGGCTGCGCTATGCTGGTGTCTCATGATGACTCTGACAGATGTTGGCCATTCTTATTATAAAATAGCCTGTTTCATTTCATTACTTCTTTATCACAGAAATCAGCCTTCTCCTGGTAATTTAAAGTCTATCTTAAAATTCCATAGACAGGTCCTCCTGTTTCCCAGTTTAGGATCGGCGTCATTATTTATGAATTTATTGTAAATTAAGGATTTGCCCATTTAGTTCATTCATTAAAACCATGGTAGAGATATAAAATGATGTATGGGAAGCTTACACATTGAGGCTTAACTATTCTGGACATATGTATGGCAAGGGCCTCTGAAACCACTCTGCCACCTCTGTTAGCTGTAAATACTAGAAGCTTAAGAAATCAGAACATGAGGAATTACATGAGTAAGAAGACTATATATAAAACAAGTAGGTATATGGCAGATCATCAACTCAATGGACATGAGTTTAAACAAACTCTGGGAGATAGTGAAGGACAGAGAAGCCTGGTGTCCAGCTGCAGTCCATGGTATTGCAAAGAATCGGACATGATTTAAGTGACTGAACAACAATGTGGTAAGACTCTGGGCTTCCGTTGTGGCTCAGTGGTAAAGAATCCAACTGCCAATACAGAGATGCGAGTTCAACCCATGGGTCAGGAAGATCCCCTGGAGGAGGAAATGGCAATCCACTCCAGTATTTTTTTCCCTGGGAAATACCATGGATAGAGGAGCCTGGAGGGCTACAGTTAGTCGCAAAGAGTTGGATAGGACTTAGCGCCTAAGCAAAAACAAAGTGGTAGACTCTGGGACAGAGCAGCAGCAATGCCTGGAGCCTACTGCCTTCTGCCCTCCTTTTCTTCCATCCATAAGCATTTATCCATTATTTACCACATTCTAGGTTTTAGTTGAGTCAAGAAGATAGAAATGCAGTGTGACTTAAACCATTCTTATTGGCACAGCATATGTAGAGTGTTTGAGAGTGATTTGATTTACTTTTGTATAGTCATGGTGAGGGTCTTTGTGTATAACATAGTACCCAGTAGTAGTAGCTAAAATATAGTGGGCATTTGCCAGGTGCCAGACACTGAACTAAGCTCATTACATGTATAAACATCTTTAATTCTTACCAAAAATCACAGAGAGGTTAAATAACTTGCCCAGGGTCACATGGCTAGTAAGCAGTGTAATAATATTTGAGCCCAGGCAATGTGGCTCCAGCTTATGCACAAGCTGGAATCAAGATTTCCAGAAGAAATATAAATAACCTCAAATATGCAGATGACATCACCCTTATGGCAGAAAGCGAAGAAGAACTAAAGAGCCTCTTGATAAAAGTGAAAGAGGAGAGTGAAAAAGTTAGGTTAACACTCAACATTCAGAAAACTAAGGTCATGGCATCTGGTCCCATCCCTTCACGGCAAATAGTTGGGGAAACAATGGAAACTGTGGCAGATTGTATTTTTCTGGGCTCCAAAATCACTGCAGGTGGTGACTGCAGCCATGAAATTAAAAGAAACTTGCTCCTTTGAAGAGAAGTTATGACCAACCTAGACAGCATATTAAAAAGCAGAGACATTACTTTGCCAACAAAGGTCTGTCTAGTCAAGGCTATGGTTTTTCCAGTGGTCATGTATGGATGTGAGAGTTGAACTATAAAGAAAGCTGAGTGCCAGAGAATTGTTGCTTTTGAACAATGGTATTGAAGAAGACTCTTGAGAATCCCTTGGACAGCAAGGAGATTCAACCAGTCCATCCTAAAGGAAATCAGTCCTGAATATACATTGGAAGGACTGATGTTGAAGCTGAAAGTCCAATACTTTGGCCAACTGATGCAAAGAACTGACACATTTGAAAAGACCCTGATGCTGGGAAAGGTTGAAGGCAGTAGGAGAAGGGGATGACAGAGGATGAGATGGTTGGATGAATTCACCAACTCAATGGACATGAGTTTCAGCAAACTCTGAGAGTTGGTGATGAACAGGGAGGCCTGGCATACTGAAGTCCATGGGGTTGCAAAGAGTCGGACACAACTTGAACAACTGAACTTACTGAATGTGGCTCCAGAGACTGCTCTTGATTACCATATTATACTGCCTCTCATTAATTGTTAGTTGGAATAATTATTGTCATTGTTATTCATAGGCTTTACTTGAAATGCCTTTGTCAGTTGGGTAGTATCAAAATGTGTATGCTTTTTCTTTTTTTCTATATTGATGGAAATTTTATACTTCCTTACCATTGTGAAGCAAAGAAAATTATGAGTTGCTTTACCTTTTATTTGCTGGTGATGATGATAATAATAGTTAATTACAAGGTATCTGATGGAATTCCAGTTGAGCTATTTCAAATCCTGAAAGATGATGCTGTGAAACTGCTCCAATCAATATGCCAACAAATTTGGAAAACTCAGCAGTGGCCACAGGACTGGAAAAGGTCAGTTTTCACTCCAATTCCAAAGAAAGGCAATGCCAAAAATGCTCAAACTGCCGCACAATTACTCTCATCTCACACGCTAGTAAAGTAATGCTCAACATTCTCCAAGCCAGGCTTCAGCAATACGTGAACCGTGAACTTCCAGATGTTCAAGCTGGTTTTAGAAAAGGCAGAGGAACCAGAGATCAAATTGCCAACATCTGCTGGATCATCGAAAAAGCAAGAGAGTTCCAGAATAACATCTACCTCTGCTTTATTGGATATGCCAAAGCCTTTGACTGTGTGGATCACAACAAACTGTGGAAAATTCTGAAAGAGATGGGAATACCAGACCACCTGACCTGCCTCTTGAGAAATTTGTAGGCAGGTCAGGAGGCAACAGTTAGAACTGGACATGGAACAACAGACTGGTTCCAAATAGGAAAAGGAGTATGTCAAGGCTGTATATTGTCACCCTGCTTATTTAACTTCTATGCAGAGTACATCATGAGAAATGGTGGTCTGGAAGAAGCACAAGCTGGAATCAAGATTGTGGGGAAAAATATCAATAACCTCAGATATGCAGATGACACCACCCTTATGGCAGAAAGTGAAGAGGAACTAAAGAGCCTCTTGATGAAAGTGAAAGAGGAGAGTAAAAAAGTTGGCTTAAAGCTCAACATTCAGAAAACTAAGATCATGGCATCTGGTCCCATCACTTCATGGCAAATAGATGAGGAAACAGTGAGAAACTTTATTTTTGGGGGCTCCAAAATCACTGCAGATGGTGATTGCAGCCATGAAATTAAAAGACGTTTACTCCTTGGAAGGAAAGTTATGACCAACCTAGATAGCATATTAAAAAACAGAGACATTACTTTGCCAACAAAGGTCCGTCTAGTCAAGGCTATGGTTTTTCCTGTGGTCATGTATGGATGTGAAAGTTGGACTGTGAAGAAAGCTGAGCGCCGAAGAATTGATGTGTTTGAACTGTGGTGTTGGAGAAGACTCTTGAGAGTCCCTTGGACTGCAAGGAGATCCAACCAGTCCATTCTGAAGGAGATCAGCCCTGGGATTTCTTTGGAAGGAATGATGCTAAAGCTGAAACTCCAATACTTTGGCTACCTCATGCGAAGAGTTGACTCATTGGAAAAGACTCTGATGCTGGGAGGGATTGGGGGCAGGAGGAGAAGGGGATGACAGAGGATGAGATGGCTGGATGGTATCAGCGACTTGATGGACCTGAATTTGAGTAGACTCTGGGAGTTGGTGATGAACAGGGAGGCCTGGCGTGCTGTGATTCATGGGGTTGCAAAGAGTTGAACACGACTGAGTGACTGAATTGAACTGAACTGAGGTATCTCATGCTGTCATAAACACTTCACATTCTTTAATGCATGTATCCTCACAAGTACCCCATGAAATTGATACAATTATTACTTGTTTTACACACATGAGAAAATTATAGTAAAGACACTTATTCAAGGTCATACAGCTAAAAGGCAGAAGACTACAGATTCAAATCTAGGCCTTTTGTCTCCACCTTCCTGTGTTTAATATCCATATTATAAAGTTCATGTGATGTTGACAGTTCTCTCACATTGTTTTCTTTAGAAACAGAAATGGAGTGTCTGGAGAATGTCTACATACACTTTGCAGTTCCTTTGGTATGGAAAGTAAATGGGTAAAACCTTACCAGAAATGACTTTTCAAGCCATGTGTGTAGAGGGGACAGTGAGGACAGTGAATGTTCAGAAGAAAGGGGACAGAAAGTGTTAAAAATTCATATTGTGTATCTGCTGTGCCTAAGAGCCTTTACTAGCACTGAGGTTACAGCATTAAACAAAAGAAATAAGATTCTCTGCCCTCATGTAGTTTGCATTCAAGTGGAGAAAGATGAATAAGAAGCAGATGATCACAGGTATATAGAGAAATGCGGCCCAGTGAAGAGGAATAAAAAATGTCATGAAGAGAGAGGGAATGCTATTTTAAATAGGACTATTAGGACACTTTGCCGAGAGGAGAAATTTGATTTAACAAAAATAAGTGGATAATATGTCCACATAAATTTAAAATAATTTAATTTTAAAAAATTTGTATATCAGTGTTCATAGCAATATTATTTCTAATATTCAAAAAATTGAAACAAATCAAATGCTCATCAGTGGATGTGTGGGTAAACAAAATGTTGTATATCTATAGGATGAGATATTACTGAACCATGAAATGGAATGAATTCTGATACATACTACAACATGAATGAACTTCAAAGACACTAAGCAAACACAAAAGGATACAGACTGTAAGTTGCATTTATAGGAAATGTACAGAATAGGAAAATCCTTAGAGATAGAAAGTAGATTAGTGGTTGCTAGGAGTCTGAGGAAAGGAGTAAGGAATGACTATTACTGTATATGGGGTTTATTTTTAGGGTGATGAAAATATTCTGAAGATAGATCATGGTGATAGTTGTTCAACCTTGTAAATAGACTGAAAGCTACTAAAACTGTACACTTTGAAATGGTGGACTACATGATGTGTAAATTATATTAATTTAAAAGCCTCAAGACGAAGTCATATTTGGGCAGAGTCTAAGCTAGTTTACCTTAGATTGATTGTTTAAACTCTAACCTTAACCAAACTGCCTCTGAAAGTGGATGGAAGCAGGCAGCCCAGGGTGTTTCCCAAACCAGGGCCGTCTTCTGACACATAGGCAGAGTACTATGCAGATCAGTCCCAGATGGGTGAATCCCTGAGTTAAGATGTTATAAAGACCTCTCAGAACATCCCAGCTGTCCCTGAGAACAGCACATAAGTCTAGTACAGGGTTGAATGCGTCACTGAATAGGGCCTAAGTAAGTAAGTAAGTGTTAATCGCTCAGTTGTGCCCGATTCTTTGCAACCCTGTGGACTGCAGCCCACCAGGCTCCTCTCTCCATGAGACTTTTCCAGGCAAGGATATTGGAGTGGGATGCCATTTCCTTCTCCAGGGGATCTTCCCAACTCAGGGATCGAACCCAGGCCTCCTGCACTGCATGCAGATTCTTTACCAACTGAGCTACAAGGGAAGCCCCCGAATAGGGCCTAGAACAGTTTTAAAAAAATTAAAATATAGTAGCAAAGCTTTTTCTCTGATAGTGAAATTCCTGAGGGCGATGCCTTGGTGTTCTCTTATTTGAGAATGTATCCAGGGTTATAACTTGTGTGGACTACTGCAGTTATGGACAGGAATGGACTGAAAACTCTACTGCTGTCCTAGAGATCTAGCTGAACCCATGCCAAATACAAGTTGTCAGAGGTAAGACATTAATGAAAACACTGTATTCACATATTTAATAAAACAAGAACTAGAAGGGACTTTTATTTACAAAAACACTTGCTGGCAAATAATTTAAATATTATTCTTCACAACATTTTGTGCATGCCACATATAATCTCACCATTAGCAGTTATAATTGTGGATGCACTAATGTTGACTTATAGTTTTAGTACTTAAAGGTTAATATTCCTGTCCCATCAACAGATGAATAGACAGTCAAATTGTCATATATACATACAATGAAGTATTTTTACCCATAAAAAGAATGAAGTAGTGATACTTATGAGACCAGGGATGAACCTCAAAAACATGATGCTAAGTCAAAGAAGCCAGACACAAAATGACCACATACTATATGAATTCATTTGTACAAATGACAGGAGTAAGCAAATCCACAGAGAGGCAAGGTAATGGTTGCCTGGGACTGAAGGAACTGGAGGTATGGAGAAGTGGCTGTTTAATGAGTTCAAACTAGCCTTTTGAGGTGATGAAAAATTTCTCAAATTATAAAATGATGATGATTGTACAGCTCAGTGAATATACTAAAACCCACTGAATTTTACACTTTAACTTAGAGAATATTATGCTATGTAAGTTGTGTCTCAGAATATATTTTAAAAGTTCTTTTATAAATTGGTGAAAGAAGAGGAGAGCCATGCCAATAGCTGAGGAACGAGTTCAAGACCAAAGAAATAGCCAGATCTGAGGCTTCAAGGCCAGTTTGAAGCCTCACATGATTTAGGAACAGCAAACGGGCGGTGGGGATACAGTGAAGAGAGCAAAAGGACGAGAATAGGAAATGAGATGACAAAAATAACGGGAGGCCTTGTGGAGGCTTATCAGCCATTGTATGGACTTTAAGTTATCCTCTATTGAATTGTGAAGTCTTAAGAGGTTTGAGCTGAAGAGAAACACGATCTGATTTGGGGTTTTTAAGAAAATCTTTCTGGATTTTGTATGGAGAAGAGAATGTAGGAGCAGAAGATGTTAAGCAGGGAGACAAGTTAGTAGGTTTTTACAGTAATCCAGGCCCCAAAGTGATGGTAGTTTTGACTAGAGTCTTAACAGTGCAGGAGATAAGAAATGTTGAGATTTGCTGACACATTTTTAAATTGGAGAAGAGAGGATTCCCTATAAGCTGGGTGTGAAGTGTAAGAGAAAGAATCAGTGATGACTCCTACTTTTTTGGCCCAAGCAATCGGGTTATCTTTTATTGGTACAGGGAAGACCATGCTATGAGCAGTTTAGGGATAGAAGTTTCACACAATATACTTAAGACACCAATTCATTATTAAGTGGAAATTTTGATCAGACAGTTGCATATATAAAGCATACCTACATAGAACATAGGCTGGTGTCTTTTCTGATTTCCCAATATCCAGGAAATATCAATGTTTGAATATTTTTATTTATTTTATTTTGTAGAGTATTTTTTTATTTATTCATTTTGGCCTTATCATACAGCATGTGAGATCTTAGTTCCCTGAACAGTGTTGAACCTGGGCCCCCTCCACTGGGAGCATGGAGTCTTAACCACTGACCACCAGGGAAGTCCTGATCTTTAAATGCTTTAATCTCTCTTCTGTTTGAGTCTTGAGTTCAAGGGAAAGGCCAGACTACTAATATAATCTGGACTCCTTATTAGCACATACATGTTTTTTAAAGCCACCTGATTAGCATATATATGATTTTTAAAGCCATGGGTATAGCTTTCTCAAAACATTTCTTCTACTATGTGAGATACATAGATTGTGAGAGAGGACATATATTCTCTGAGGGAGGCCTGCTTATTAAGAAAAGACAAAGGCCTACCTAACTTTGAGCTGACTGGTATAAGGGTAGATTTTTAAAAAATGGTTTTTCTCATTGCCAAGAGGAAAATTCCCTCTCCCTTTCTCAGTATATTTCTGTGAAAAATCTATTATTTGTGAATCCTTCTCCTTTCCCTTTAATATCTCTGTAGATCTGTTTGAAGACTAGGTAAGCCACTTGCTAGCTTTGCAACCCAGGAGTGTTTTTCTTAAGCATCTGGGAAGCATCTCTTTGAAATGTAAACATCAAGGAATATAGAGTGTGAATGTTTCCCTGTTACTGTAGGAATGCCTTTTCCTGAGCTGTAACCAAATGCTTGTACTAGTGACAGGAGTTTTGTTTTTCCTTCAGACAAAGGCAATTAGCTAACAGAAATGGCTATCTCAATACCAGATGAATTGGGGATGAACTGTGAAAGAATGCATACGAAACAGTGTTGTAGTGTCCTCTTATGGAAAGACAAATTATGGTTAATCTTGAGAACATGTATGTAATGCATTGTAACTGCTTGATGATATATAGGGCGGAATCTCTTTCTGTCTTCAGAATCTATTAGCAGGTTGCCTGTGATGTGCGTTTTAATCTGGTTCAGTGCATGTAAAGTACTAAAATGGTGTCCTTTCCTTTCTGCATCTTATGGAGAAGATTCTCTGCCTTGACAGGATGTTTTTAATTTGTACAACACTGGTGAATGAGGGGGCAAATGCTCGTAAAGCTTCTGTGGGTGCCTCGTAGTACTAAAGTGGAAAAAATTTCTATAAGACATAGCTCTCTCTATAGTATATCATTTTATAGATTGAATTTCTGGACATGTTGGTAACCCAAGTTACCTGTCCACTTCCCCCAGATTCAAATGCACCCCCATTTTCAGATTGGACACGATTCTTCGAAGTAAAAAAAAAAAAAAAAAAAAAAAACTATGGATTTAAAATAGGAGGGCTATTAGCAACGACAGATTATGTGGAACCATTATACTAGGGATTGAGGATATAAGGATTAGCAAGATAAAATTGTTCTCATGGAATTTACAGCCCAGTGAAAAAGCTAGACAAACAAGCGATTAAAATACAGTGGGATTAAGTGGTAACAAGGAATCACAAATTATTCTGGTATAACTAGGAGCCATATTTAGCACAGTCTTTGAGAGTCAAATGAGGTTGCCTGAAGGAAGGTGTCTTAGCTGAGACCTGAATAATGAGTAAAGTGAGCTTTAGAAAAAGTGAAGGTGAAGGGGTGAAGGGTGTGCCTAGCAAAGAGACTAGCATGTGCTAAACTACGGACAGATGAGAGGAAATAAGTTTGTGTGGAGCTGTAAGCAGTTTAGTTTAATTAGAACATGGAGTATATCCACAGAGACATGGGGATGGTTAGTGAAAAAGTATAAGACTTGTACCCACATGCCTTGCTATGCCATTTGAATTTAACTTTGCAGGCAACAGGAAGCCTGAAGGCAAGGCAGTGGAGGTAATGATTATATTTGTGCTTTATTTAAAATGATTAATGATATTGTGATATGAAAAGTAGTTTGGAATTGGGAAAGACTTGGTATAGGGTGACGTGTTAGGAGAAGGTCCAGGTAAGAGATGAGGGTGTCTTCTGCTTAAGGATGTGACATATGGATGGATGGAGAGGAATGGTGATGTTCCAGTGATATTTAGGAGTTACAATTCATAAAACATTGGTATTGATTAGACGTAGAAGATGAGGCAGAAGGAGAAGTATGCTGTTCACTGGCTGCTGCTGCTACTGCTAAGTCGCTTCAGTCGTGTCCAACTCTGTGCGACCCCACAGACGGCAGCCCACCAGGCTCCCCCATCCCTGGGATTCTCCAGGCAAGAACACTGGACTGGGTTGCCATTTCCTTCTCCAATGCATGAAAGTGAAAAGTGAAAGTGAAGTCTCTCAGTCGTGTCCGACTCTTCGCGACCCCATGGACTGCAGCCCACCAGGCTCCTCCGTCCATGGGATTTTCCAGGCAAGAGTGCTGGAGTGGGGTGCCATTACCTTCTCCAGTTCACTGGTGTATTTGCCCCCAAATCCCATGGTTGAAAATCTTGCTTTTAGAAATTTGGAGGGCAGTTTCTTCAGCCGGCCTGCTGCCTTGCTTCCATCTCCTTTGTGCCCAAGCAGAGTCACAGGCTCCCGAGCTCCTCCTGCTCTCTATTGCTGGCTTCTCTCTGTGGCATGAGTCTGTTTGGAACAAGCTCGGGTTTTGGATCTGGCAGGACCACCATGTTTGGCAACACAACCACAGATAAATCACAACCTTATGAAAGATATGAAGGGCTTCCCTGGTGGCTCAGTGGGTAAAGAATCTGCCTGCAATGCAGGAGACCTGGGTTTGATCCCTGGGTTGGAAAGATCCCCTGGAGAACTGAACAGTTAACCCACTCCAGTATTCTGGCCTGGAGAATTCCATGAACTGTATAGTCCATGAGGTCACAAAGGATTGGACGTGACTGAGAGACTTTCAACTTTCACTTTCACTTTATGAAGGATATTGAGGTAACATCCTCTCCTGATGATAGGATTGGTTGTCTGTCTTTTAGCCTACCAACCTTGCTAGGGAACTTTCTTCTGTAGGATCGTGGGCTAACGATGTTGATGTTTGCTGCTAGGAAGCTCAGTGGAGAAGGAAATGGCAACCCACTCCAATACTCTTGCCTAGAGAATCCTGTGGACAGAGGAGCCTGGTGGGCTGCTGTCCATGGGGTCACACAGAGTTGGACAGGACTGAAGCAACTTAGCATGCATGCATTGGAGAAGGAAATGGCAACCCACTCCAGTGTTCTTGCCTAGAGAATCCTGTAGATAGAGGAGCCTGGTGGGCTGCTGTCCATAGGGTCACACAGAGTCAGACACGACTGAAGTGACTTAGCATGCATACATGCATTGGAGAAGGAAATGGCAACCCACTCTAGTATTCTTTCCTGGAGAATCCCAGGGACAGAAGAGCCTGGTTGGCTGCCATCTTTGGGGTCGCACAGAGTCGAACACGACTGAAGTGACTTAGCAGCAGCAGCAGCTGCAGGAAGCTCAAGATAGTGGACAGACTGTTGCAAAAGCCCAGCAGATACACACCTAGCCTGTGCTAGATGTCTGCTGGAGTGATGATGGGAGCAAAGTGTTTACAGCATCATGTGATAAAACTACCAAAACATACGACCTCAATAGCAGGCAGGCAATAGACACATTGTGCAACATGATACTCCTGTTAAAACTATACATTGGATCACCACACCAAACTACAGTTGTGTGATGACCTGGAACTAGGATAAGACTTTGACGTTTGGGGATACACAATTATCAACCCCTATGATGATTTTACAACTTCCTGAAAGGTGTCACTCTGCTGACATGATAATCCTACGGCTGGGTGGCAGCTACAGAGAGGGAACTGATTATCTATCAGTTAGAGAATCAACCTTCTGAACTCAGGAGGATAGCGTCTCCACTGAAGCATCAGCATCAATATGTGGCTGTTTTTTAAAGACAAACAGAATAAACTGAACAGGTTTGCCCTGGGAAGCATTGAGGGGAGAATTGCTATTCATTACATCAACCCCCCAATTCCTGCCAAAGATAACTTCACTTTTAAATATTAATCTAACAGAACCAACACTTCAGCTCCTCAAGATGTCTACGTGGTAAATGGAATTGTGTTCCATCCTGTTCAAGGCACCCTTGCAGCTATGGGATCTGATAGTAGATGCAGCTTTTGGGACAAAGATGCCAGAACAAACTAGAATTTTGGAGCAGTTAGATCAGCCAATATTGGCTTAACAGCTTCAATCACAATAGAAATGTATTTGTGTACACTTCCAGCTTACTACTAGGGGCTTCCCTAGTTGCTCAGATGGTACAGAATCAGCCCAGAGTGAGGAGGCCCAGGTTTGATCCCTGAGTTGGGAAGATCTCGGGAGAAGGGAATGGCTACCCACTCCAGTATTCTTGCCTGGAGAGTTCCATGGACAGAGGAGCCTTGCAGGATGCAGTCCAAGGGGCCCCTAAGACTCGCACATGGATTGAGCGACTAACAATTTAACTTTCTAGCTGCTGCTGCTGCTGCTAAGTCGCTTCAGTCATGTCAGACTCTGTGCGACCCCACAGACGGCAGCCCACCAGGCTCCCCCATCCCTGGGATTCTCCAGGCAAGAACACTGGAGTGGGTTGCCATTTCCTTCTCCAATGCATGAAAGTGAAAAGTGAAAGTGAAGTCGCTCAGTCGTGTCCGACTCCTAGCAACCCCATGGACTGCAGCCCACCAGGCTCCTCCGTCCATGGGATTTTCCAGGCAAGAGTACTGGAGTGGGGTTCCATTGCCTTCTCCTAACTTTCTAGCTACTACTGGTCAAAAGTATGTGGAGTATCAGGAATCCTTCATCTTCAATGTTATCATCCCTGCATACTGTAGGTGTTCAATAGGTATTCATGAATTTGATGATATTATTTAGTTTGGAAATATACAAGTGTAACCTTTATTCTGTTTTGATTAGTGTCAAGATATTCTGCCATTAAAAATTTACACCCAGTTTAAAACAATTTTTTGGAATTCATTTTGGCTTGCCCCTTGAGTTATCCATATGTCTGTGAAACACAAATGATACCTGGCAATGGGATGGGTGCCTTGTTTTGCAGATGAATATGAGGTGTGGTCTCCTGTTTAAATTCTCTTTCCCCTGAGAGACCAAAAGTAAGTACATCCCACTTGGTATTCCCTTTCTGAGCAGTTTATCCTTTACCAACTCAAACCCAAACTGATTTAAATGCATCATGTTTGAGAGGGATAGATGAATTTCCTGTCACCATCACAGATGCCTAAAGCCAGCCTAAAGCAGAATACATTATCAAGTAAACAAATATTTACCCAAAGTAGCTGTAGCCAACATTCTGCTGATTTTTACAAATGTAGCAACTTAGGTAAGAGAAATTAGAAATTAGTAAGAATGTTAAATTGTAATCTAAAGGGAATCCTGGTAATTTAATATTGTTATTTAACATAGTTGGCCACATAGAGAAAATTTCACTGTATCCAGTATGGGAGATGAAATAAAGTGCATAATGACCTTCAAAATTTTTCTCAGTTAACCAGAACATTCCAACACCATTATTGTTCACTGTCATTTCATCTGTAGTTCTAAGCACATCTTGCGTAAAGTAAGCATCCAACACTATTTCTTAAATAAGCATGTGCATTAGCAAATATGAGAAAATGATATAAAATTATGCAGTTAAGAGTACAGGAAACCAAAACTAAACAAAGCATAGCTTGATTCCTTGATAATTCTGTAGGCACTTTGGAATATTTTAAGAGCTTGTTGTTGCTGTTCAGTAGCTAAGTTGTGTCCGACTCTTTGCAGCCCCATGGACTGCAGCACACTGGGCTTCCTTGTCCTTCACCATCTCCTGGAGTTTGTTTAAATTCATGTCCATTGGGTCAGTGATGCCATTAACCATCACATCCTCCTCTGTCGCCCCCTTTCCTCCTGCCTTCAGTCTTTTCCAACATCAATGTCTTTTCCAGTAAGGCAACTCTTCGCATTAGGTGGCGAAAATATTGGAACTTCAGCTTCAGCATCAGTCCTTCCAGTGAGTATTCAGGGTTGATTTCCTTTAGGATTGACTGGTTGGATTTCCTTGTTGTCCAAGGGACTCAAGAGTCTTCTCCAGGTGAGAGTGGGATGATTTGAGAGGGTAGCATTGAAACGTGTATATTATCATATGTGAAGCGGATTGCTGGTCCAGGTTCGATGCATGAGACAGGGTGCTCAGGGCTGGTGCACTGGGCTGACCCTGAGTGATGGGATGGGGAGGGAGGTGGGAGGGGGGTTCTGGATGGGGAACACATGTATGCCTATGGCTGATTCATGTCAATGTTTGGCAAAAACCACTACAATATTGTAAAGTAATTAGCCTCCAATTAAAATGATTTAAACATAAATTAATTAATTAAAACAATTTTAAAAAGTCTTCTCCAACACCACAGTTCAAAAGCATCAATTCTTCAGCACTCAGCCTTCTTTATGGTCCAGCTCTCACATCCATACACAACTACTGGAAAAAACATAGCTTTGACTGACTATAAGACCTTTGTTGGCAAAGTGATGTTTCTGCTTTTTAATACACTGTCTCGGTTTATCATAGTTTTTCTTCCAAGATGTGGGCATCTTAATTTCATGGCTGTAGTCAACTTCCACAGTGACTTTGAAGCCTGAAAATAAAGTCTGTCACTGTTTTCATTTGTTTTCCCCATCTATTTGCCATGAAGTGATAGGACCAGATGCCATGATAGTTTTTTGAATGCTGAGTTTTAAGCCAGCTTTTTCACTCTTCTCTTTCACCATCATCAAGAGGCTTTTTAGTCCCTCTTCACTTTTTGCCATTAGGATGATATCATCTGCATATCTGAAATTGTTGATATTTCTCTTGGCAATCTTGATTCCAGCTTGTGCTTCATCCAGCCTGGCATTTCACATGATGTATTCTGCATATAAGTTAAATAAGCAGGGTGACAATATACAGCCTTGACGTACTCCTTTCCCAATTTGGAACCAGTCCTTTGTTCCATGTGTGTTTCTAACTTTGTTTCTTGACCTGTGTATAGGTTTCTCAGGAGGCAGGTAAGGTGGTGTGGTATTCCCTTCTCTTGAAGAATTTGCCACAGTTTAATGTGATCCACACAGTCAAAGGCTTTGGCATAGTCAATGAAGCAGAAGTAGCTATTTTTCTGGAATTCTCTTGCTTTTTCTATGATCCAATGGACGTTGGCAGTTTGATCTCTGGTTCTTCCATTTCTTCTAAATCCAGCCTGTATGTCTGGAAGTCCCCGGTTCATGTACTGTTGAGGCCTAGCTTGGAGAATTTTGAGCACAGCCTTGACAGCATGTGAAATGAGCACAATTATATGGTAGTTTGGACATTTTTTGGCATTGCCCTTCTTTGGGATTGGAATTAAAACTGACCTTTTCCTGTCCTGTGACCACTGCTGAGTTTTCCAAATTTGCTGGCATATTTTTAAAATTAATTTATTTATTTTAATTGGAGGCTAATTACTTTACAATATTGTAGTGGTTTTTGCCATACATTGGCATGCATCAGCCATGGGTGTACATGTGTTCTCCATCCTGAACCCCCTTTCCACCTCCCTCCCCATCGCATCCCTCAGGGTCATCCCAGTACACTGGCCCTAACAACATCGCCTTTCGCCTTTCGGGATTTTAAAAAGCTCAGCTGGAATTCCATCACCTCCAGTAGCTTTGTTTGTAGTAATGCTTCCTAAGGCCCACTTGACTGTACACTCCAGGATGTCTGGGTCTAGGTGAGTGATCACACCTTCATGGTTATTCAGATCTTTAAGACCTTTTTTTGTGTAGTTCTTCTGTGTATTCTTGCCACCTGTTCTTAAGATCTTCTGCTTCTTTTAAGTCCATACCATTTCTTTCCTTTATTGTGTTCATCTTTGCATGAAATGTTCTCATGGTATCTCCAGTTTTCTTGAAGAAATCTGTAGTCTTTCCCATTCTATTGTTTTCCTCTATTTCTTTTCATTGTTCGCTTAAGAAGGCTTTCTTTTTTCTCCATGATATTCTTTGGAACTTTGCATTCAGTTAGGTATATCTTTCCTTTTCTCCTTCACTTTTTGCTTCTCTTCTTTTCTCAGCTATTTTTAAGGCCTCCTCAGAGAACCGTTTTGCCTTCTTGCATTTCTTTTTCTTTCAAATTGTTTTGGTTTAAGAGCTTATTGTTATCTTAGTTAACATGGATGATTATTGACCAGTATTTTGGTTGAAAATTAAAATATATGAACTAATTCTGTCCTCGGCACAGGACAGCCCCTGGAGAATGATTTTTCTTTTCTGTAAACACCTTTCATCACCTTGTTTGGTTGTTACTTGTGTCTCATTGTTGTCAAGGTGCTAAAATTACATTTATTTGATTCTCTTAATAGTTTAGCTTCAATAAAAGTGAGTATTTCCATATCTTTTGAGTATTAACACATACTCAATCCCAGGGCTAAATAGTGTTTTATTAAGTAATAAGTATTTCCAGCACATGGACTACTGTAATCCTTAATTGCAGTATTATAACTCAGTTAATTGAATGATTTTTTTAAATGACATTCTAGCAGATGGAATAATAATTAGTATCATTATTAAGATTAATTTTTTCATTGAGGTATAGTTGATTTACAGTATTATATTAGCTTTAGGTGTATGACAGTGATTCAAAATTGTATAGCTTATGATCTCTTTAATGTTATTATAAAATATTGGCTATATTCCCTGTGCTATTAAATATATTCTTGAAGCTTTTTTACCTTATACATTATAGTTTGTTCCTCATAATCCCTTATCCCTGTCTTGCCACTGTCCCCTTTCTTCTCCCTACTGGTAACCATAATTTTTTTCTCTGAGTCTGTTTTTGTCTTTTTATTTCATTTATTTGTTTTAATTTTTAGATTTGACCTTTAAATGATTGTTGGTTGTTGTTTAGTTGCTAAGTCATATCTGACTCTTTTGCAAGCCCATGGACTGTAGCCCATTATGCTCCTCTGTCCATGGGATTTCCTAGGCAGGAATACCGGAGGTGCTTGCCATTTCTTTCTCCAGGGGATCTTCCCGACCCAGGGGTCAAACCCATGTCTCCAGCATTGCAGGTGGATTCTTTGCCACTGAGCTACCAGGGAATCCCCTATTTAAGTGGTAACATTGAGTATTGTTGTTTCTCTGACTTATTTCACTAAGTATAATACCTTCTAGGTCTATCCATGTTGCTGCAAATGGCAAAATTTCCTTCTTTTTATGACTGAGTAGTATTCCCCTGTGTGTGTACATATACATACATATACACATCTCCATTATCAGTTCATCTGTTGTATGGACACTTAGATTTCTTCTGTATCTTGTATACTGTAAATAATGTTGCATTGAAAATTGAAGTACATCTATCTTTTCAACTTAGTGTTTATTCTCTTTCAGCATATCCCCAGGAGTTGAATTGCTGAATCATATGGTAGTCCTATTTTTAGTTTTTTGAGGAAACCTCATTCTGTTTTCCATAGTGGCTGCACCAATTTACATTCCAACTAACTAGGGTTCCCCTTTCTCTACATCCTCACCAAAATTTATCTGTAGACTTTTTGATGATAGTCATTTTGACAGGTGTGAGGTGATGTCTCGCTTAGGTTTTGATTTGTATTTCTCTGATGATTAGCATTATTGAGCACTTTTATGTGCCTATTGGCCATTTGTATAGCTTCTTTTGAAAAATGTCTATTCTGGTCCTCTGCCTATTTTTTTTTAATTGGGTTATTTGTTCTTTTGATATTGAGTTTTATGAGCTGTTACATATTTTGGATATTAACCCTTTATGAGTCATATCATTTGAAAAATACTTTTTCCCACTCAGTAAGTTTTCTTTTCTTTTTGCCAGTGGTTTCCTTTGCTGTGCAAAAGCGTTTAAGTTTAATTAGGTTTCATTTGTTTATTTTTGCTTTTGTTTCATTTGCCTTTGAGACTGATCCAAACAATATTGCTGTGATTTATGTCAAAGATTGTCCTGCCTATGTTTTCTTCAAGGATTTTTATGATTTCTGATCTTATATTTTGGTCTTTATCCTGAGGTAATTTTTCTATATCGTGTTGAAGAATGTTCTAATTTCATTTTTTTTACGTTTTGTTGTCTGATTTTTCCCAGAAGCACTTATTCAAGAGGTTGTCTTTTCTCCATTGTATATTCATGCCCCCTTTGTTGTAGATTAATTGATCATAAGTGCATGGGTTTATTTGTGGGCTCTATTCTATTCCATTATTCTATGTGTCTGTTTTTGTGCCAATAACATACTATGTTGATTACTGTAGCTTTCTAATAAAGTCTAAAATTAGGAAATGTAAATCTTCAGTTTTGATCTTTTTTCTCAAGATTGCTTTGGCTGATTTGGGTCGTTTTTGATTCCATATAAATTTGAGAATCAGAAATATGTCATGAGTATTTTGATAGGCATTATGTTAAATTTGCTGATTGCTTTTGTAGTGTAGAAATTTTAACAGTATTGATTTCTTTAGTCTATGAACATGGAGCCTTCCATTTATTTGCATTGTCTTCAGTTTCCTTTGTTGATGTCTTAGAGTTTTTTGAGTATAGATCTTTTATCTCCTTGGTTAAGTTTATTCCCAGTTATTTTATTCTTTTTGATGCAGTCATAACTGGGGTTGTCTTCTTGAATTCTTTTTTCTGATAGTTCATTATTAGCATATAAAGAAATAACAGATTTCTTTATATTGATCTTGTATGCTACAAGTTTACTGAATTCATTTATTCTTCATTTTTTATTTTGGTGTGGAGACTTTAGGATTTTCTATATATAGTGTCACATCTACAGTGATAGTTTTACTTCTTCCCTTCCAGTTTGGATGCCTTTTATTTCTTTTCTTGTCTGAGTCCTATGTTTATGGCTTATAATACTATGTTAAATAGAAGAGGTGAGAGTGGGATCCTTCCTTGTGTCTGAATTTAGAGGAAATGCTTTAATCTTTCCACTGTTCTGCTGCTGCTGCTGCTAAGTCGCTTCAGTCATGTCCTACTCTGTGCAACCCCATAGATGGCAGCCCACCAGGCTCCCCTGGCCCTGGGATTCTCCAGGCAAGAACACTGGAGTGAGTTGCCATTGCCTTCTCCACTGTTCTATATGATGTTAAATGTGGATTTGTTATATATAGCCTTTATTATATTGAGATACCTATATTTTGCTGAGAGTTCTTTTTTATCATAAATAGATGTTTAATTTTATCAGATTCTGTTTGCGCATCTATTTAGGTGATTATATGCTTTTTATTCTTTTTTAAAAATTGTATTTATTTATTTTTGGCTATGTTGGATCTTTGTTGCTGCATAGGCTTTTCTCAAGTTGTGGCAAGCAGGGGCTACTCTCTCCAGTTGTGGTGAGTTGGGGTGCACAGGCTTCTCCTTGTGGTGACTTTTTTCGTTGTGAAGCATTGGCCCTAGGACACATGGACTTCAGTAGCTGCAGCACATTAGCTCTGGAACACAGGCTCAATAATTGTGGTGCATGGGGTTAGTCGCTTTGTGGCATGTAGGATCTTCCTGGATCAGGGACTGAACCCATGTCTCCCGCATTTGCAGGCAGATTCTTTACCACTGAACCACCTTTGAAGCCCTTATCCTTTATTTTCGCTTTATTCAATAATTTCCATGCCAAAATCAACAATACTAAAACAATACTAAAATGTTACACATTTATGTATATTTACTTTGAAAGAAGAAACACTTAAATAGTCATGTATCTATTCAATTATAAAGGTTATATAAGTCATAGAGTCATTATTGTAGAATAGTCACAGATTTTATTTTTATTGCTTTAACAAGTATAGCTCAAAAATTAAGGCTGAATAATATCTTTTAAACAAAACAGTACATTTGGTAATGGCTTCTATATTAGTCAAGAGACAGAATCTAATTCAATATTTTAGACAAGTACTTAGTGCAAAATACTTAGGGTTAAGGGAATTAGTGAGACATGTGGAGGTTCCCAGGAAATAACCACAATAGTAGTCTATCACCATCCTTAGCCTTGAATGGGCAGGGAGGGAGAATGGTGTTACTGTAATTTATAGTGGGTATAGAGCCCTGGAAGATGTGGCAAAGTATAAGAACTTTGACCACAGAGTAACCACGAAATGGCAGTTCATGGACTGTAGGGGAGAGAGCATAAACATAGGGACCTCTCTTCTCTGACCTCTCTTCTAGCCTTCCCTCTCTTCCACCCTCCACCCTCAGTCTCCTCCTGATCATAACTCAGTTCAGTTCAGTTCAGTCGCTCAGTCGTGTCCGACTCTTTGTGACCCCATTGCAGTACGCCAGGCCTCCCTGTCCATCACCAGCTCCTGGAGTTCACCCAGACTCACGTCCATCGAGTCAGTGATGCCATCCAGCCATCTCATCCTCTGCTGTCCCCTTCTCCTCCTGCCCCCAATCCCTCCCAGCATCAGAGTCTTTTCCAATGAGTCAACTCTTCGCATGAGGTGGCCAAAGTACTGGAGTTTCAGCTTTAGCATCATTCCTTCCAAAGAAATCCCAGGGCGGATCTCCTTCAGAATGGACTGGTTGGATCTCCTTGCAGTCCAAGGGACTCTCAAGAATCTTCTCCAACACCACAGTTCAAAAGCATCAATTCTTTAGTGCTCAGCCTTCTTCACAGTCCAACTCTCACATCCATACATGACCACTGGAAAAACCATAGCCTTGACTAGATGAACCTTTGTTGGCAAAGTAATGTCTCTGCTTTTGAATATGCTATCTAGGTTGGTCATAACTTTCCTTCCAAGGAGTAACTAGATCATAACTAGATTTATAGTTATGAAATACATAGAAGCCAGCCAAGAAGAGAATTCCTGTAATGCTGTTAGTGGATATTATTAATAGTTTTCCAAGAGCACAGATCAGGTCAGAAAAGGGTAGAGAACAGATCTGGGGAGGAATGGATAGGGACAAACAGAGAATAAGTATCACAGCTTCAGAAGATGAAGTGTCTTTTCTTCTTGAACACATCTTGACTTCAAACAGATTTTTAAAAGAAAAGTATGCCAACTTTGTTTTTAATGCACTACTCAGATATCTTGGGATCTTTTTGAAGTCTTGAAACTTTGAAACTAAGAATGACCAGTTTGAAATACACAATGTGAAAACAACAACAATACTGCCAAGTGGGGGGAAACTTTAAAGTAGCACTTTTCATGGTAGACAAATCTACCTTGTTTAGAAATCAGGCCATGCTTAAAGTATCTGGAGAATATTTAGTGTTTTAGTATTCTTTCCTGTTTTTCTGAAATACAAAAGTCCTCTCAATTTATCATTCATTTTGAAAAATAGAAATATTCTTATTATAAGGAAGATAGTGCAAGTGTACTGGTAGACTAGCACTGATGTTCAACATCTGTATTGAGAGAAAAGCCTGGTATAGAAGGGTTGGTGCCAAATTGCAGGATACATACCCCTGGAGACAGGGCTAACATTAATAATTATCATTTATCAAGTGCTTAATATGCACTAGGCTCTATTTATTATCTTATTTAATTCTACTAACAATTTTGTGATCTATGAGGAAACTAAGATTCAGAGAGGGAGGGGATATATGTATACATATGGCTGATTCACATGGTTGAATGGCAGAAACCAACACAACATTGTAAAGCAATTATACTCTAATTAATAAATTTTCAAAAAAGAGATGAAATGACTTGCCCAAAGTCAATATTCTCTGTGCAGGAATATGAGTCTAGTTTTGCCAGATTTCATGAGTTTTCAAAAGCAGTATAGAATCTAATTTGTGTGAAAGTTGTCTGTGTTTAAATGTACATTAAATTTTTTCTTGCTTTCTGGTATTTAACAAAACCAAACCTGTAAGTCTTAGTTGATAGGCCGTTATGTCTAAACTGTCTTCCATTCAGATGCTAAAACTATATGGTCACCGGAATCTTTATAAATTCCATCCAAAGATATGAGTAATATGAAGAGTTCTAGTTCTTTGGGATGGAAATATTTGGGGCAGGGGAGCCTTTTGCTGCCCATCAAATCATAGGGAGAAAACATATTACTTGTAGTTTCTAGACATTTAGGAGAGAGGGAGTTCTTTCAAGGGAGAAGTCCCTGGAAATATTTTTGTTCTTCCTATAACTATCCTTTCCGAATACCCTAGAGTGGTAAAACTCTCTATTCTATTCAGGACAATATAACAATACATAACCCTGTGTTTCATTACAGCCTAACGATTTACCTAGTTCAGTTAATTCACGACATAACCACGTTATATGAACAAAAGCAAAAGGGAGGTTCTTTTCAATTCATGTTAATTCCTTTTTTGCATTTTCCCCACTGATGCTGTAATCACTGGAAGTAGTTTTCATGCACATTAAAGGAGCTCAAGGTCCCTAGTATTGGGAATCATAGTAATAGTTGGTAATTTCTTCCTCTGTAATTTATTCTTTTCATTAGGTTTTCTGTAAGTGCAGAGTGTAGAGCCATAATCTATAGCCCTGGTGGGGAATTTACATTGAGAATGATAAATGTATATGGGAGGAGAGGGTACACATGGAATTGTGAGCACAAAACCATTACAATCCATTGCAATGGGTGTGAGACATAAGAAACAGAAGGCTTGGTTTGGACAGCTAGGTACAGTGAGTTTGAAGTTATAGCAATACATTAGTCATTTTAGAAGAAAGGTAGCTATATATTCTTTGGTTGTTCCTACAGGCCATTTTTTCCTACCCTCTCTGCTATTACTAAGAGGAAACTAAACATAAAAAGAAAAATATCAAATTTTAACTCCAGCTCCAATGTGTAATTCACATACTATTATATTGAATGAAGAAATGCTTCTGTTTCACCTGTGAAAAATGCTACTGTTTCATATTATAAAATGAAATTGAAAGATTTCACATTTATTTATGAAGCCACATAATTCTGGGGAAATTTGAAGATCAATAAAAGCCCATTTAACTGAAAATAATGTGGAAGAATCAAAGATAAAAGATATGTAAGCAGATTCATTATAGTAACCAAATTGTTAGTGTGGTACACATTATAGTAATATTAACAAGATGCAACTGAAAGGACAGAATTGCTAATTCTATCATGGAAAACTGGGTAGGATTTTAAGAGAGGAGTCACTATTTAACCTAAGGTTGAAAAGAAGAATCAGATTTTGCCAGGTCACAAAGGGACAAGGACATTTAGGAAGATATAATTATCTATGATTACATGTGAAAATGCACATGACCTATGCTATACTAGGGCTTATTTTGATGTTTCCCCTCAGTGTAAAATCATCTCAGTGTAAAACTTAGAGTTCTGTGCTAACAAATTTAACCCAACATCATACTGTATCCAAGTGCTGATACAACAATCTATTCTGTTTCTTGGCATTTTGCACAAATATGTGATGTTTAATTTTATTCCGGTTTACTGTGTGCATCATTTTTAAAAAGATTTTATTGAAGTGTAGTTTATTTACAATGTTGTTTTAGTTTAAGGTGTACAGCAAAGTGATTTCACTATGTATATACATATATACTTCATTTAAGATTTGATTCCCATATAGTTCAATACAGAGCACTGAGTAAAGTTCCCTGTGCTATACAGTTGCTTGCTATTAGTTATCTATTATGTATATAATAGTGTATGTATGTCATTATCAGTCTCCCAATTTATCCTCCCCTCCTCTCTCCTTCAGTAACCATGTTTGTTTTCTACATATTTCTGTTTTGTAAATAGGTTCATTTGTATCATGTTTTAGATTCCACATATAAGTGATGTCATGTGGTATTTGTCCTTCTCTGTCTGACTTACTTCATTCAGTATGACAGTCTTTAGGTTTTTCCATGTTGCTGCAAATGGCATTCTTTTTTGTGGCTGAATAATATTCCATTGTGTGTGTATGTGTGTGTGTGTGTGTGTGTGCATGTGCGTGTGTGTACCACATCTTCTTTATCCATTCCTCAATTGATGGGCATTTAGGTTGCTTCCATGTCTTGGCTATTTTACATAGTCCTGCAATGAACACTGGGGTATATGTATCTTTTTAAATTACATTTTTTTCTGGGTATATGCCCAGGAGTGGGATTTCAGAATCACATAATAGGTCTATTTTTTAGTATTTTAAGGAATCTCCTTTCTGTTCTCCATAGTAGGTCTGCCAGTTTACATTTTCACCAACAGTATAGGAGGATTCCCTTTTTTCCACACCCTCTCTAGTATTTATTGTTTGTACATTTTTGGATGATGGACATTCTGACTGGTGTAAGGTGATACCTCACTGTAGTTTTGAATTGCATTTCTCTGGTAATTAGTGACGTTGAGCATCTTTTCATGTGCCTGTTGGCTATTTGTATGTCTTCTTGGAGAAATGTGTAGTTAAAATCTTCTGCCCATTTTTTTTTATTTCATTTTTTAAAAATTAGAGCATAATTACTTTCCAGTATGGTCATGGCCTTTGCCATACATCAACATGAATCAGTGTTAGGTATACTTATGTTCCCTCCTGGTTGAACCTCCATCCCCATCTCAGCCTTCTGGGCTGTCACAGAACACTGGCTTTGGATTCCCTGGGTGGTGCATACATCAAACTCCTGAGAGTGTTTACAGCCTAGCTAGGGAGGTCAGAGGTCCCCAAGTGGAAGGAGGAAATAAACTGCAAATGGCAGACTTTTGAGTTTGAGTAAACTCTGGGAGTTTGTGATGGACAGGGAGGCCTGGCGTGTTGCAGTCCATGAGGTCACAAAGAGTGGGACACCACTGAACTACTGAACTGAACTGAATCCTGCGTTGCCATGGTGACACCTGGTTCCACCTGAACTTAACTTTATCTCAAACCTTGAGCTAACCACTGTGCTTTTCTCATGGAAATGTCTTTCTTAAGCTATGTTATTGGACTATGTATTTGCTTGGAAATTTGCCTTTCTTCAAGATTCATGTCAATTGGTTTGTGGCCCAGGATGACTCACTTTGTGCCAATCCTTTCTCAAAATGAATGTTGTGGGGAGGGGCCTGCTGCAACTCTCTCAGTTTTGAGGTGTTTCCTTTCTCTAATTTTGCTAATAGGTACATATGGAATTCCCTTGTAGCTCAG
Organism: Bos javanicus; assembly: GCF_032452875.1. Classification (NCBI taxonomy): domain Eukaryota; kingdom Metazoa; phylum Chordata; class Mammalia; order Artiodactyla; family Bovidae; genus Bos; species Bos javanicus. Next base: position 6,162,234 of record NC_083897.1, read on the forward strand.
TTGGTTAAGAATCTGCCTGCAATGCAGAAGACTTGGGTTTGATTCCTGGGTCAGGAAGATCCCCTGGAGAAGGAAATGGTAACCTACTCTAGTATTCTTGCTTGGAGAATCTCATGGACAGAGGAGCCTGACAGTCTACAGTCCATGGGGTTGCAAGAGTCAGACAGGACTTAGCGACTAAACCACCACCAATAGGTATATATAACTCCTTGCTAAAAACTTGCAAGGGGGCACTCTTTCTGTCCCCTTCTGATGCCTGTCAGAAGCTTTCACTATCTCTTTTACACTTTACGACAACTTTGCTACATGAAAAACTCTGAGTAATCTAGCCCCATCACTGGTCTCAGAACAAATTCCTCTCCTCAGGAGGCCAGGAATCCTGGCGTCATTCGTGGCTAATAGCAGCAACCTTTCACTTCCACTGGCTTTATATTTTACATATGGTACTATATATGTACATTATACATTTACACCCACGCTCCTCTTCCCCCATTATGTCCTTTTTAAAAAAATTTTTTGTATGAGTTTCATGACCTGTTTGTATATTTTAGAAATTAATCCCTTGTCTGTTGCTTTGTTTACAAATATTTTCTCTCATTCTGTGGGTTGTTTTTTCATTTTGTTAATGTTTTTTTTTTCTTTATGACTCACTTTGAAAGAATCTTTCACAATAGTGTAGTAGTTTATTCCATAGGATTTAATGTTGTATATAGCACTAAAAGAATGATGTCATTTGTATTATAAATAATACATAAATGTCATTATTCCAGTCAGTTAAAATGTATATTGCAATATGTTTTAAGCAATGCTTTAAAGAAAACAGACTTAAGTACCGTGTCATATAATATAATTCACCCAAAGCACATTTGAAGTCATCCAGAATTCTATGCCATTAGTTAACTTATTTATATTTTAGATATATCTATGATATACTAGACACTCTGTTAGGCACATTGGGACAAAAAAGATGAGTCTCTGACCTTAAGGAACTTATAGGAGAAATGAAACAAATACAGGTATCTACAATAGAAGGTTCTTCAGTGTGTGTTAAGAGCCTATTCTAGGTATGGTATAGAAATTGAGTATGTGGAGTGGAAAGGTGATTACTATATACTTGAGTAAATAAGAAATCTTTTAGAAATAAAAAATTCTGTTGTGGTTCCATTAAGGCCAAGGAAAGGAAATAAACTAAATATTAACATCCAACGGAGAAAAGTGACCAGCAATCCAATTAAATGAATAGAGTAAGAGATTATACTACTACTGCTCTTTTGACTCAAAGGGGGAAATAAAAAATTACAGCTTAATACATAAAACTTCCCATCAGGAAGTTTCCATAAGCCTCTTATCCTTCTCCATCAGAGGGCAGACAGACTGAAAACCACAATCACAGAAAACTAACCAATCTGATCATGTGGACCACAGACTTGTCTAACTCAATGAAACTATGAGCCATACTGTGTGGGGCCACCAAAGACATATGAGTCATGGTGGAGAGTTCTGACAAAATCTGCTCCACTGGAGAAGGGATGGCAAACCACTTCAGTATTCTTGCCTTGAGAACCCCATGAACACAATGAAAGGCAAAAAAATAGGATACTGAAAGATGAATGCCCCAGGTTAGTAGTTGCCCAATATGCTACTGGAGATCAGTGGAGAAATAACTCCAGAAAGAATGAAAAGACAGAGCCAAAGCAAAACAACAACAACAACAACAACAACAACAACAACAAACACACCCAGTTGTGGATGTCACTGGTAATGGAAGTAAAGTGCAATGCTATAAAGAGCAGCACTGCATAGGAATGTTAGGTCCAGTAATCAAGGCAATTTGAAAGTGGTAAAACAAGAGGTGGCAAGAGTGAACATCGACATTTTAGTAATCAGCAAACTAAAATGGACTGGAAGGTGTGAATTTAACTCAAATGACCATTATATCTACTACTGTGGGCAAGAATCCCTTAGAGAAATGGAGTAGCCATCATAGTCAAAAAAAGAATTTTTTAAGAGAATTTTTTTGCATTGGTCATAGCAAACACTCTTTTACAACAAACCAAGAGATAACTGTACACATAGACCTTACCACATGGTCAATACTGAAATCAGATTGATTATATTCTTTGCAGCCAAAGATGGAGAAGCTCGATACTGTCAGCAAAAGCAAGACCAGGAGCTGACTGTGGCTCAGATCATGAACTCCTTATTGCCATTCTGACTTAAATTAAAGAAAGTGGGGAAAACCACTAAACCATTCAGGAATGACCTAAATCAAATCCCTTATTATACAGTGGAAGTGAGAAGTAGATCCAAGGGATTATATCTGATAGACACAGTGCCTGAAGAACTATGGACAGAGGTTTATGACAGTGTACAGGAGGCAGGGATCAAGACCAACCCCAAGAAAAGGAAATGCAAAAAGGCAAAATGGTTGTCTGAGGAGGCCTTAAAAATAGCTGTGAAAAGAAAAGAAGCTAAAGGCAAAGGAGAAAAGGAAAGTTATAAGCATCTGAATGCAGAGTTCCAAAGGATAGCAAGGAGAGATAAGAAAGCCTTCCTCAGAGATCAATGCAAAGAAATAGAGGAAAACAATAGAATGGGAAAGACTAGAGATTTCTTCAAGAAAATTAGAAATACCAAGGGAAAATTTCATGCAAAGATGGGCACTATATAGGACAGAAATGGTTATGGACCTAACAGAAGCAGAAGATATTCAGAAGTGGCAAGAATACACAGAAGAACTATACAAAAAAGATCTTCATGACCAGATAACCATGGTGGTGTGATCACTCACCTAGAGCCAGATAGCCTGGAATGTGAAGTCAAGTGGGCCTTAGAAAGCATCACTACGAACAAAGCTAGTGGAGGTGATGGAATTCCAGTTGAGCTATTCCAAATCCTGAAAGATGATGCTGTGAAAGTGCTGCACTCAATATGCCAGAAAATTTGGAAACCTCAGCAGTGGCCAAAGGACTGGAAAAGATCAGTTTTCATTCCAATCCCAAAGAAAGGCAATACCAAAGAATGCTCAGACTACCCCACAGTTGCACTCATCTCACACGCTAGTAAAGCAAAGTTCAAAATTCTCCAAGCCAGGCTTCAACAGTACATGAACTGTGAACTTCCAGATGTTGAAGCTGGTTTTAGTAAAGGCAGAGGAACCAGAGATCAAATTGCCAACATCTGTTGGGTCATTGAGAAAGCAAGAGAGTTCCAGAAAAACATCTAACTCTGCTTTATTGACTATGCCAAAGCCTTTGACTGTGTGGATTGCAACAAACTGTGGAAAATTCTTAACAAGATGGAAAAACCAGACCACCTGACCTGTCTCTTGAGAAATCTGTATACAGGTCAGGAAGCAACAATTAGAACTGGTCATAGAACAATAGACTGGTTCCAAATCGGGAAAGGAGTATGTCAAGGCTGTATATTGTCACCCTGCTTATTTAACTTATATGCAGAGTATATCATGAGAAATGCTGGGCTGGATGAAGCACAAGCTGGAATGAAGATTGCTGGGCGAAATATCAATAACCTCAGATAGGCAGATGACATCACACTTATGGCAGAAAGCGAAGAAGAACTAAAGAGCCTCTTTAGTGAAAGTGAAAGAGGAGAGTGAAAAAGTTGGCTTAAAGCTCAACATTCAGAAAGCTAAGATCATGGCATCTGGATCCATCACTTCATGGTAAATAGATGGGTAAAGAATAGAGACAGTGACAGAATTTATTTTGGGGGACTCCAAAATCACTGAAGATGGTGACTGCAGCCTTGGAGTTAAAAGACGCTTGCTCTATGGAAGAAAAGCTATGATCAACGTAGACAGCATATTAAAAAGCAGAGACATTACTTTGCCAACAGAAGTCCATCTAGTCAAATCTATTGCTTTTCCAGTAGTCGTGTATGGATTTGAGAGTTAAACTATAAAGAAAGCTGAGCACCGAAGAATTGATGCTTTTGAACTGTGGTGTTGAAGTCTCTTGAGTGTCCCTTGAACTGCAAGGATATCCGACCAGACCATCCTAAAGGAAGTCAGCCCTGAATATTCATTGGAAGGACAGATGCTGAAGTTGAAAATCCAGTACTTTGGCCGCCTGATGCAAATAACTGACTCATTTGAAAAGACCCTGGAAAGATGCTGGAAAGATTGAAGGTGGGAAGAGAAGGGGCTGACAGAGGATGAGATGGTTGGATGGTATCATTGACTCAATGGACATGATTTTGAGTAAACTCTGGGAGTTGGTGTTGGGCTGAGAGGCCTGGCATGCTGCAGTCCATGGGGTTGTGAAGAGTCAGACATGACTGAGCAACTGAACTGATCTAATATAAAACTTTTAAGTGAATGCCTCTATTTCAAGCACTGAACTAGGCACTTTATATCTGTTATCTCAATTCTCAGAACAGCTCTGGAAGGTAGATAGTAGATGTTATCTCCCTTCTAATGTTGGAATTGAGACCTTAAGTCAAGTTTAACTCAAAGGCTGACTTAATACCACCATCAATAACTTACTTGTGCAGGTAGAATTAGCAACATAAAGTGAGAGGCTGTGTGTTGTACTGTGATGAACGTGAAATCAGCCCTTCTGACTTCCAAATGCTGGCTTTGTCAGATAGAATCTAATGTATCACTCTCAGTTCATTTCAGTTCAGTTGGTCAGTCATGTCTGACTCTGCAACCCCATAGACAATATACAGCCTTGACATACTCCTTTCCTGATTTGGAACCAGTCTTTAGTTCCATATCTAGTTCTAACTGTTGCTTCCTGACCTGTATACAGATTTCTCAAGAGGTAGGTCAGGTGGTCTGGTATTCCCATCTCTTGAAGAATTTTCCATAGTTTGTTGTGATCCACACCGTCAAAGGCTATGGCACAGCCAATAAAGCAGAGGTAGATGTTATTGTGGAACTCTCTTTCTTTCTCAATGATCCAATGGATGTTGGCAATTTGATCTCTGGTTCCTCTGCCTTTTCTAAAACCAGCTTGAACATCAGGAAGTACACAGTTCATGTACTGTTGAAGCCTGGCTTGTAGAATTTTGAGCATTACTTTACTAGCATGTGAGATGAGTGCAATTGTGCAGTAGTTTGAGCATTCTTTGGCATTGCCTTTCTTTGGGATTGGAATGAAAACTGACCTTTTCCAGCCCTATGGCCACTGCTGAGGTTTCCAAATTTGCTGGCATATTGAGTGCAGCACCTTCACAGCATCATCTTTCAGGATTTGGAATAGCTCAACTGGAATTCCATCACCTCCACTAGCTTTGTTTGTAGTGATGCTTTCTAAGGCCCACTTGACTTCATATTCCAGGCTATCTGGCTCTAGGTGAGTGATCACACCATCGTGGTTATCTGGTCATGAAGACCTTTTTTTGTATAGTCCTTCTGTGTATTCTTGCCACCTCTTAATATCTTCTGCTTCTGTCAGGTCCATACCATTTATGTCCTTTACCGTGCCTATCTTTGCATGAACATGTGTCACTCTAGGAAGGTTTGTTAATCTATCCAAGGCACCATATATATCTCTCCATGCATGCTAAGTCTCTGTAGTTGTGTCAACTCATTGTGACCCCCCCTGGACTTAGCCCACCAAGTTCCTTCTCTCCATGGGATTCTCCAGGCAAGAATACTGGTGTGGGTTGCCATTTCTTTCTCCACCACATATATCTCTAAGCTCATGTTTGTAATGGGAATATTGTGGTCATTTCACAACATAATGATTTAGTTTAAATACAAATCATAGTGATATATAGTAGTTTTTTACACTTATGTAGAGATGTTTAATATAGTACTTAACAAAATGAATTGACTCTCCTCTCTTTCTGCTCATCCACAGAAGAAGGTAATGAAGATATAATGTCCCACTAATCCCCTATCATAAGGAAATTGATAGCAAAGGCTTTATATAGAGAGAACAATGGAGATGACTGCAAATGTTTGCAGATGAGCACAGAGGAACAAAAATCTGAAACTATGTGTAATCATGTCAATGTGCATATTATGATACCTTCATGTACACAACAGTGTATATGTGAGAGGAAACAATGAATGAGAGTTAAAATGTGATATCAGCATATAGGTAGCACAGAAGAGAAGCTAAATCATATTTAAGAGAAAAATGGTTTCCACAGCAGCAGGACTTTATGTAATCTAAATGAAAGTATTACTGTAAGTTAAAAGAAAGTCTGCAGCAATCAGTAGGAGCAATTGTTAGGCCTGAAGCATGGGATATATGCAAGGAGATATAGAATGACACGGTTTACCAAGGCACTATGACAGGCTGATCAAAACATCCAGTCTCCACGGCATGGGAATCCATACTACAGAAGTAACTACTTAGTGACTCCTAAGTAGATCTTTCCTACTGATTTACACTTAGGCTTTTTCCAGTATTTTGCTGTTACAAAGAGTGCTGTAGTAGTGAACCTCCTGTTGCATGTCTCTCTTTCCACATATGTAAGTGTATAATCCAGGTTTAATGACGAATACTTATGAAAATTAAATGAGCACTAGGTCCTTTCCATATGTTTGCTGCTGCTGCTGCTAAGTCGCTTCAGTCGTGTCTAACTCTGCGACCCCATGGACTACAGCCCACCAGGCCCCTCCGTCCATGGGATTTTCCAGGCAAGAGTACTGGAGTGGGGTGCCATTGCCTTCTCCGTTCCATATGTTTAGTACTATGTTATAGAAAAGAAGGTTTATGCTATTAAAGAATTTCTAATATGGCTGCAGAGTTAAATCTAGCATATATGACCAGTATAGATCACCATATAAAGAAGCGGCAAGTCATCAGATTGTTACTACTCGAGGGATTCGGAGGTGCCATGGGGGTGAGGAAAGCTTTGTATTATCTAAGCTCTCTTAAATTCTAAAACTAAGGTAGACCTTTGCCTAAATATTGGAAGCTCCCAACACTGTAAATTTCCTGTTAACCTCATAATGAAATTCTGTTCCAGATAGCTGACCTCTGTAATTTTCTAAGTAGAATAATAAAAATAATTTTCTCATAAGGTAAAAAATGCAACAAGCTTGACTGTCAGTTAAATATATGGGGCACCAGACTTGAGTGGCTAGAGACCAAATTTTCATAGGTACTGTTCACATCTTCTGATCCTTCTAAACATCTCACATAGAGAACCCTGATGAATTTATCAAAAATCAGGGTAAATTTTAGACATTAAATAACATCTAAAGGCCACAGTTAAATTCACCCATTCCAGTACATTTTAGTTTGCTGATTCCTATGGGTGAATTTAACTCAGATGACAATTATATCTACTACTGAAAGCAGGAATCCCTCAGAAGAAATGGAGTAGCCATCGTGGTCAACAAAAGAGTCCGAAATGCAGTACTTGGATGCAATCTCAAAAATGACAGAATGATCTCTGTTCGTTTCCAAGGCAAACCATTCAATATCACAGTAATCCAAGTCTATGCCCCAACCAGTAACACTGAGGAAGCTGAAGTTGAATAATTCTATGAAGACCTACAAGACCTTTTAGAACTAACACCCAAAAAAAAAAGATGTCCTTTTCATTCTAGGGGACTGGAATGCAAAAGTAGGAGGTCAAGAAACACCTGGAGTAACAGGCAAATTTGACCTTGGAATATGGAATGAAGCAGGGCAAGGACTAATAGAGTTTTGCCAAGAGAATGCACTGGTCATAGCAAACACCCTCTTCCAACAACACAAGAGAAGACCCTACACATGGACATCACCAGATGGTCAACACTGAAATCAGATTGATTATATTCTTTGCAGCCAAAGATGGAGAAGCTCTATACAGTCAGCCAAAACAAGACCAGGAGCTGACTGTGGCTCAGATCATGAACACCTTATTGCCAAATTCAGACTTAAATTGAAGAAAGTAGGGAAAACCACTAGACCATTCAGGTATGACCTAAATCAAATCCCTTATGATTATACAGTGGAAGTGAGAAATAGATTTAGGGACTGGATCTGATAGATAGAGTGCCTGGTGAACTATGGAATGAGGTTCGTGACATCATACAGGAGACAGGGATCAAGACCATCCCCATGGAAAAGAAATGCAAAAAGCAAAATGGCTGTCTGGGGAGGCCTTACAAATAGCTCTGAAAAGAAGAGAAGTGAAAAGCAAAGGAGAATAGGAAAGATATAAGCATCTGAATGCAGAGTTCCAAAGAATAGCAAGAAGAGATAAGAAAGCCTTCCTCAGCGATCAATGCAAAGAAATAGAGGAAAACAACAGAATGGGAAAGACTAGAGAGCTCTTCAAGAAAATTAGAGATACCCAGGGAACATTTCATGTAAAGATGGGCTTGATAAAGGACAGAAATGGTATGGACCTAACAGAAGCAGAAGATATTAAGAAGAGGTGACAAGAATACACAGAAGAACTAAACAAAAAAGATCTTCACAACCCAGATAATCACGATGGTGTAATCACTCACCTAGAGCCAGACATCCTGGAATGTGAAGTCAAGTGGGCCTTAGAAAGCATCACTATAAACAAAGCTAGTGGAGGTGACAGAATTCCAGTTCAGCTATTTCAAATCCTGAAAGATGATGCTGTGAAAGTGCTGCACTCAATATGCCAGCAAATTTGGAAAACTCAGCAGTGGCCACAGGACTGGAAAAGGTCACTTTTCATTCCAATCCCAAAAAAAGGCAATGCCAAAGAATGCTCAAACTACTGCACAATTGCACTCATCTCACATGCTAGTAAAGTAATGCTCAAAATTCTCCAAGCCAGGCTTCAGCAATACGTGAACGGTGAACTTCCAGATGTTGAAGCTGGTTTTAGAAAAGGCAGAGGAACCAGAGACCAAATTGCCAACATCTGCTTCATCATCAAAAAAGCAAGAGAGTTCCAGAAAAACATCTACCTCTGCTTTATTGGCTATGCCAAAGCCTTTGACTGTGTGGATCACAATAAACTGTGGAAAATTCTGAAAGAGATGGGAATACCAGACCACCTGACCTGCCTCTTGAGAAATCTGTATGCAGGTCAGGAAGCAACAGTTAGAACTAGAAATGGAACAACAGACTGGTTCCAAATAGGAAAAGGAGTATGTCAAGGCTGTATATTGTCACCCTGCTTATTTAACTTATATGCAGAGTACATCATGAGAAACGCTGGACTGGAAGAAGCACAAGCTGGAATCAAGATTGCTGGGAGAAATATCAATAACCTCAGATATGCAGATGACACCACCCTTATGTCAGAAAGTGAAGAGGAACTAAAAAGCCTCTTGATGAGGGGAGAGGGGAGAGTGAAAAAATTGGCTTAAAGCTCAACATTTAGAAAACGAAGATCATGGCATCTGGTCCCATCACTTCATGGGAAATAGATGGGGAAACAGTGGAAACAGTGTCAGACTTTATTTTTTTTGGGCTCCAAAATCACTGCAGATGGTGACTGCAGCCATGAAATTAAAAGACGCTTACTCCTTGGAAGGAAAGTTATGACCAACCCAGATAGCATATTCAAAAGCAGAGACATTACTTTGCCAACAAAGGTCCATCTAGTCAAGGCTATGGTTTTTCCAGTGGTCATGTATGGATATGAGAGTTGGACTGTGAAGAAGGCTGAGGGCCGAACTATTGATCCTTTTGAACTGTGGTGTTGGAGAAGACTCTTGAGAGTCCCTTGGACTGCAAGGAGATCCAACCAGTCCATTCTGAAGGAGATCAGCCCTGGGATTTCTTTGGAGGGAATGATGCTAAAGCTGAAACTCCAGTACTTTGGCCACCTCATGCGAAGAGTTGACTCATTGGAAAAGACTCTGATGCTGGGAGGGATTGGGGGCAGGAGGAGAAGGGGACGACAGAGGATGAGATGGCTGGATGGCATCACTGACTCGATGGACATGAGTCTGAGTGAACTCCGGGTGTTGGTGATGGACAGGGAGGCCTGGCGTGCTGTGATTCATGGGGTTGCAAAGAGTCAGACACGACTGAGCAACTGAACTGAACTGAACTGAAAGGCCACAGTAACGACAATAACATGTACTACCAATATCTTCTCTGCATGTGTGTGTGTCTGTCTGTCGCTCTCTAACACACAGACAAACACAGCTTATTTTAATCCTTATAACAGAATTTTTGGTAGGGAGATACTCTTATTATCTCATTTTTACTTAGAAACTGAGAATTTAGAGAATATAAATGGTTCAACTAGCAATTGCAGTGCTACTGGCTCAAATTTTTATTATATTGTGATTCATCTTTATTGTGTTTATTAAATTTGATATAAAAGAGAGGAGATGCCTTGATCAACTGGAGAACAAAAGAATACATAATTTGCCTTGCTCACTTTATTTTCATTGTGGCGAATATTGAGGTGCCAGAGTTACTTTTGAGACAAGCATCTTTATTTCTACACAGCACTGCAAACGGGGATATTCAGGCTAGTTTTGCCTTAGTATTTTTTTTTAATTTTATTTTATTTTTAAACTTTACATAATTGTACTAGTTTTGCCAAATATCAAAATGAATCCGCCACAGGTATACATGTGCTCCCCATCCTGAACCCTCCTCCCTCCTCCCTCCCCATACCATCCCTCTGGGTCATCCCAGTGCACTAGCCCCAAGCATCCAGTATCGTGCATCAAACCTGGACTGGCAACTCGTTTCATATATGATATTTTACATGTTTCAATGTCATTCTCCCAAATCTTCCCACCCTCTCCCTCTCCTACAGAGTCCATACGACTGTTCTAGACATCAGTGTCTCTTTTGCTGTCTCGTACACCGGGTTATTGTTGCCTTAGTATTTTAAGGAAGAAAGTGATAATATTATGCTAGTTAAAAGCAGGGTCCCTGGAGCAGTTTTGTACCTGGATTTTTAACATCAGCCTATCATTTATTATCAGTGTAACCTTGATCAAGTTACTTGAACTCCTTAGTTTCTTCATTTGTGAAATGGAATCAGTAGTACTTACCTCTTAAGAGGTAAGTATATATACGTGTGGAAATAAATGACATGATGTGTTTTAAGTGTTAGTGCAATACTTGGATCATAAAAAGTAATCGGAAAGTGTTAGCTGTTATCATTCTCACCTTGACTGCATTTCCAGGTAATAAATTTGCTTAGAGTAGTGGCTCCACAACTTGAGGGTGTATAAGGATCCCTTGGAAAGATTTTTCAAGCACAGATTACTGGGCTCCACACCCGGGTCTACTGACTGAGTAGTACTCAAGTGAATCTGAATATTAGTATTTCTAACAAGTTTCCCATGATATAGATGCTGCTTGTCCAGGTCCCACACTTTGAGAATCAGTGGCATAGAGTATGGTGTTAATCAAAGCTAGATAATAGCTGTGGCCTTAAATTTTTGGCTAGTTTTTATTGGTTCTCCATCATCTAACAAGCTGCTCTCCTTAGAAAAAAGTCAGATCTCTCAGAGGTAGCCAATCACCTGGGCAGCTTCATGGTTACCACTCACTGCATCAAATTTCAAAGAAGTGAAATTTGAAAGTAGAGAATAAGGGAATTCATCAACAACCTTAATCCTGATTATTTGTGGGTAGTGAGATTATAAATGCTTTAAATTTCTTTTAATACTAAAATATTTTCAACACTGTTACACTGAAGTCCTATTGATTTTTATAGTCTGAGAGGATTTATTAAAAAATATAGCTTATTTAAGAGGTTAATCAGGAATATCAATTCTGTGAGAAAACTGATGTGACTTTTAACCATTTATACCAGTAAAACCTCACAGCATGTAACTTTATTCAGAATGCCCCACCTGAGACACTCATTTCTTGGCTTTCCCTTATCTCAAACACAACTCTCAAAGAGTTCATTGTAACACATACAGAGTTACAATATAGAGAACACCATTCTCAGCATGTAGGCTGCTATTTCAATGATTCAATGAACTTGTATTTTTACTCTCTTTATTTTGAAAATATTTGTTATCCCTTTAGCAACTTTAGTGTTGAGTCTATTATTTAGACAGAGTCTTTTCTTTTTGAATTATAAGTACCATGAATATGTATTTAGCATGAAACAGTGGGTTTGTAATAAAATGATGATCCTATTACATTTCAACAAATGGTTCCTGATAAACTAAACTATGAAGACAGTGCTTGGCTTGAATGTATAAACCAGGTGGCACGGGCTACCCTGCTGATTGCATTTGTTTCTCTAAACCATTCCTGGGAATTCATTACGGAACATTTGCTACAAAACAGCATTGAATGAGAGTAGATAGAATTTAAAAAATCATAGAAGCCCAATGTAATTGGTCAACTTATTAGAAAAAATTTACTGGTTATCTGTTGTGTATTTCAGAGAAGGCAATGGCAACCCACTCCAGTACTCTTGCCTGGAAAATCCCATGGACGAGGAGCCTGGTAGGCTGCAGTCCATGGGGTCGCTAAGAGTCAGACACGACTGAGCGAGTTCACTTTCACTTTTCACTTTCATGCTTTGGAGAAGGATATGGCAACCCACTCCAGTGTTCTTGCCTGGAGAATCCCAGGGATGGGGGAGCCTGATGGGCTGCTGTCTATGGGGTCACACAGAGTCAGACACGACTGAAGTGACTTAGCAGCAGCAGCATTGTGTATTTAGCTCTATACTAGGTGATGTGTGGTTATTTGAATAATTAATTTTGTATGCTGATTGGGAGATTTGTGTTATAAACTGTCTAACATACAGAGTAAGTAGCAGAGACAGTAAATACTTTACAGGTTTAAAGACATTTTTTATCTATCCAAGGACAAATCCATTAACTACTTGATATATCAGTTTCCTTATCTGTTAAACAATGGATAGGAATAGTTCTATTCACATGGTTGTTATGAAGATTAAGTGACTTAATATGTGTAAAATTCCTAGTTCTGTGTCTAGCATTTATTTGTTCAATAATACAGGTATTAATAGAGAGTGGAAGATGTCTTTAGCATTCTGGAACTCTAAATGCCTGCCTTTCCCATAACTCTTTTCTGAGTCAAAAGCTATTTATGTATATAGTTATGGAGTCTTATGCTATTTGACTCTGCTTCCAACATTATTTTATTTATCAATGTCTGTATCCATAATTGTTCTTATATAGTATATCAGGTATGTGACTTCTGGTATACAAAAGGGATTTTTCACTTAACTGGAAGAAATAATGTCTGTATTTCAAGACTCTTGGGCCATTGTCATCTTTCTAGAATTGAGTAACACTGATGCTATGTTCATTCGTGTTTAAGCCAACACTTACATCTAGTCCTTGCCCAAAATGCTCAGAAATTTTACCTGCCACCCATGATTTTGATATATGGATTTTTTATTCATCAGGAGAAAAATTGCTCTTGCAGGCAGGCATTAGCCCTGATAGGCCTCTTTTATGATGTTGGAACTAGTACAGATTACTGTGTACCTTTTCATGGGTAAGACAGCTGAAATCTTAAATATGAAGCTTGCTACGTGCTTTACTAGGGAAAAAAAAAGGTAAATACAATTCCTGTATTTTCCCCCTTTCAGTAATCTTGACTCTGATTTAACATGGATATATTTTGCCTCTGTATTCACTGTCAAAACCTCTTACCCTGTGATGTGTTAGATATCGAACAGATGTATGTGCCATCTAATATATGTATCTAATAGATGTATGTACCATCATGATGCTTCCTAAGATTGCTGCCTACTCTGTAGCTTGTGTCGAAAGGCTAAGTCTGGAACTGGAAATTATTTTCTGATTCCAAATTTATTTTGGTTATTAGACTTTGTAATTATGGTTTACAAGCCATTGGAAGTCCAGGCTTATTACCCTTTTGTGTGTGTGTGTGTGTGTGTGTGTGTGTGTGTGTGATGGCTATAACAAACTGGTTTCCAGGTTGCCACAGTATGGCTGATTTGGAATATTAAAACTTTGTACATATTTGTTTTCTGAATTTACTGAGACCGCTAATATGATACTGAAAAGGAGTAGAAATTAAAATTGTGAAAGAAGAAAGTAGATTATGGGAGAAAAACACAGAAGAGAAAAAGAAAGGAGAAGAAAAACAGAAGTATGGGAAAAGAGACAAATAGAAACTAATATGATATAACTAAATCTATATATAGGAGGATTACAGTGAATTTAGATGGAATAAATTTTCCAGGTAAAAGACAAAGTTTGGCAGGACAGAATGTTCAAAAATGCAACCATATGGTATTTATCAGAAACAGTGCTAAAACCTAAGGACACAGAAATGCTTGAATGTTTTAAAAAGTCTAAAACATTTTTAAAATGCCAGTAAGATACTTGGAAAAATAATGCTAGGGTGATTATTTTAATACCAGCCAAAATAGACTTTAATTAAAAGAAATCTAAAGAGAGAAGTAAAAACACAGAAGTAAGGAATAAGTTCCTTAGCAAGACTGAGCACTTCTAAACTTGAATGCACCTAATAACACAAGTTCTATATAAAATAATGAAAAAAATGGAAAGAGGTGGAAAAATTCAAAAATAGGATGATTTTAGCACAGTTATCTCTATTTTATAATTCAAAGAGATTTCTAAAATAGTTATAAATTTTCTATAGTCCTATATTTACATACAAATAAACAATCTAATTGACATGTTTTTTATGTGTGTGACTGGGAGAAAAGCTGCATTTATTAACTGCAGAATATTCATTCTTTTCAACTCTGCATGGAACATATTCGAGAATTCATTATGTTCTTGTCATGAAACAAGTTACTAAAGAGTTCAAAGTAACATAAAGGGCACATTGAGGGCCAAAATACAAAATAGAAATTAATAATAAAAATGTATGTATGTGTACCTCTTGTTACACCTCTTATGCTCTCTTTTTAAAAATTCTTTCCTCCACCAGAACACTTTCCCCCAGTTTCTTTCTTTCTGCAGATGCAAAAGTGAGCACCACCAGGTAGGGGAAGAATAAAGCAATGGTGTAGAATAATAGAATACATTTTATTCTCTTTTCTGCTTTCCCCTTTTAGGTCCTTTGTGATGGAATTACTGGAGAGAGGGGATATCCTCTTGCAGTTCTTTAGAGATAGTGAAAGTGTTAGGAAAAGTTAACCTAACTGTAATAGGGAAATTAAACAATTAAGCAGTGTTTTTTTTTTTTTTCTTGTTGTCGTTGACTATGAGATCTGTAGGATTTTGAAAACCAAAGGTAGACAGTTTAAAGAAGCATGTGTTCATAGTAAGAACACAGTGAACACAATTCCTTTGAGAAGGTAACTATATTTATTTGCCTTGAGACTTTTTGTATCTGACATTTGTGAATTGATGAATTTCCCATGCTCACCCTTTCTCTTAATGCTCTATCAAATTCTTAAAAGATGTCTACCAGGATGTCTTCCATTTTTTTTTTTTCTTCAAATGTATGGCTTGAGTCAGGAGACATTTCCCCATCTCCTTTGGATGTCATCTTTCTTGTTAAAATCCAGAGAAAGATATTACTTATCTTTGTGGATATTATATAGACAGTAGCAATGTATACTGATTTACACTTGTGAAGCTCAGCTTTCTCCTAGTAACTCAGCACCCACCTACATTCTGCAGCAAATTTCAGCCTTCCAGTCTTATTATGCCCCCTGTATGTTTCAAGGGGCTAAATGATAACTATTCGACTACTTTGGAGATGCTGCTGTGGCGGCTTTCCAGCTTTTGGTGTCTGTGGATGTCCAGATGCCCCCTTCTAGTCCACCAGGAGTTCAGTTGTGGAAACAAGACTCCTCTTTCTCCAGGGGCTTACAGCCTTCATAAATTAAACAGGCCCAATTTGCTGCAGATCCTTCTTTTAGCTAATATATTCATCCATGGTTCCTGTGTAAAACTTTGCTCCACCTCCACCTAGCTTTTGCTTAAACAGCCCCTCTACAGCTCATAGGCGTCTTTTATACAAATTCTATCAGTGGTATATGAGGGATTTGAGTTGTTTCTCTCCTTTGCTTTTTGTGACAATCCTGAATGTAGAGAATGTTGCCTAAAGTATTCACTGTCCCTGTATCTGGTAGTCTTACCTTGATGAGACCAGTTCACTAAGGGAATCAGTTTCAGATGTGTTTCTAATTAAATGATCTCTAGCTCTCTGGTATAACCGATAGAAAGAGCTGTCTTATTTTCTGTCTGGTTCAGATCATTGTATTATGCTGTCTGTGAGTTATTTGAAAGAACAGTGGAAGGGTTCACAGTTGGAGAAAAAGATATGCTATGCATCTGAATGGATTATAATGTATTAACCAAAAGGGGTGGGTAATGTTTTCAAAATATATACCTTGGAGTCATGTCTTGAGGAAGAAAAAGTAGTAACTGGGATGGCCTTAGAGAAAAATGATTATAGGGAGATAAGACAAACAGGAAAATGAGAAAACTTAGATGTACTGAGTCAGCAATGCTGCTAAAGAAATCAAACCTGGGAGGCCCTACACAGTATGCAAAGGGGGCTGTCAGATATAAGTATAAGATACATACTTGTCTTTTAAATAGATCATCATGGCTGTTGTATGTGGAGTAGACCATGGTGGGTGATAAAGGTGGAAGAAAAGTCACCAGTTAGGGGGTTATTAAGTGATTCAAGGGACTTCCCTAGTACCTAAGTGGTAAAGAATCTGCCTGCTGATGCAGTAGATATGGATTCGATCCCTGGGTCAGGAAGATCGCCTGGAGAAGGAAATAGCAACCCATCCCAGTATTCTTACTTGGGAAATCCCATGGACAGAGGAGCCTGGTGGTCTACAGTCTATGGGATCGCAAATGAGTCAGACACGACTTAGCAAATAAACAACAAGTAATCCAAGAGAAATTATGGTTGCTTGTACTAGAGTGGTCGGAGAAGGCAATGGCACCCCACTCCAGTACTCTTGCCTGGAAAATCCCATGGACAGAGGAGCCTGGTAGGCTGCAGTTCATGGGGTTGCTAAGAGTCAAACACGACTGAGAGACTTCCCTTTCACTTTTCACTTTCATGCATTGGAGAAGGAAATGGCAACCAATTCCAGTGTATCTTGCTTGGAGAATCCCAGGGATAGGGGAGCTTGGTGGGCTGCCGTCTATGGGGTCACACAGAGTCGGACACGACTGAGGCGACTTAGCAGCAGCAGTAGTACTAGAGTGGTACAGGTGGTAACAGATTCTGTATAGTTTGAAAGCAGAACTTGCAGGAGTTGCTGACTGACTGGATGTGGAGTGTGAAAAAAAGAGAAGCCAAGAATAATGCCAAGGATTTTGGCTTGAGTGAAGTTGCCGTTAGTTCAGTTCAGTTCAGTCACTCAGTCATGTCTGACTCTTTGAGACCCCATGAACCACAGCTAGGCCTCCCTGTCCATCACAGACTCCTGGAGTGCACCCAAACCATGTCCATTGAGTTGGTGATGCCATCCAACCATCTCATCCTCTGTCGTCCCCTTCTCCTCCTGCCCTCTACCTTTCCCAGCATCAGGGTCTTTTCCAACGAGTCAGCTCTTTGCATCAGGTATGGCAAAATGATTCTAAGAGGACCCCATGTGGTTTGGGCCTACTGGTATTCACGCCTTCATGGGATCACCTCCTCTTGAGTGTGGGAGGGACCAGTAACTGCTTCTAACCAATATAATATGGCAAAAATGATAGGAAGTGACTTCTATGACTATATAAGATGATCACTTCCATACTATTAGCAGACTCTTTCCCTTGCTGGCTTTGATGAAGTGAGCAGATACAGTAGAGAAGTCCATGTGGCAATGAACTGAGGCTTACTTCAACCAGGTAGCCAGAAAATATCTGAATTCTGTAAACAGACACAGGAGCTTGGGAGTGGATCCTGTGTTATTAAACTTTCAGGTGAGACCTGAGACATGACTGACACTTTGAAAGTGAAAGTGCAAGTGCAAGTCACTCATTCGTGTCTGACTCTTTGTGACCCAATGGACTATACAGTCCTGGAATTCTCCAGACCAGAATACTGGAGTGGGTAGCCTTTCCCTTCTTCAGGAGATCTTCCCAACTCAGGGATCAAACCCAGGTCTCTCACATTGCAGGCAGATTCTTTACCAGCTGAGCCACAAGGGAAGCCTGACAAAAGACTCTGAAATCCGAATACTCAGCTAAGCCATGTTTTGACCCAAAGGAACTATGAAATAATAAATATGTGTTATGTTACACTATTAAGTATGTTGTAAATTTTTATGCATCAGTATATACCCAATGTAGCGAGGAAAAAAAGCCTGATGTTGAACCAGGTTTGTGGAAGTGGAGGTCAGCAATTGCATACTGAATGTGCTGAGTTTGAGAAATCTATTAAACATTGAGGTAAACACATTTTATTTGTAAGTCTGGAATTTAAGGGAGAAATGTGAAAGGATGATATAAATTTGGTAATCAACAACATATAGATGGGCTTTGAAAACATGAAAATAGATGAGATCATTACTGAGTGAATGTAGAGAAAGCAGCAATCCAGGGATTGAGCCCTGGGACGCTCCAAAGTTAGTAAGACGGAGAGAAAAGGAAGAACTACAAAACTTTGACTTGCAATGGTCAGTGAGATAGAAAGAAAAGCAAAATAGTATGCTATCCTAGAAACCAATTTAACAATGTTTCCAGGAGAAAGGAGTGGTATATACTGCTGTTATGTCAAAGAAGAGGACTGAGAATTGACTGTTAGAATTAGTAACATGAAAATCATTGAAATAAATTGTGTAGCTAATTGAATCAATTGTGGATTGAATTCAAGAGAAAAATGAGTAAAAAAGGATTGCTTGTGGCATGAACAGCTATTAATATTTTGGTGAATATTCCTACTTAGTGAAAGCAGAGAAATGGGGCAGTAACTGGTGAAGGGTTGTGGGCTCTATAGACAAGTTTTTTGTTCTTGTTTTTCCTGATATATAAATAAAATGATTTCTATGATTCAGCAGGGACAATAAATGGATGATGTAATAGAGAGGGGATGAGGCTGAAATACGTCTTTTGAGTAGGCAAGATGAGATTGGATCTAATGAATACGGGAATTGATTGATCTAAGCAATATGGACAAGTAAATAATTTTCATAATAAATAATCATTTTATGAATAAATTATTTTATTTTATAAATTAATCCTTTTTATAATAAAATAAGAGAAAGAACGAGTATGGTTGACCCTTGAACAAGGTTTACTAGGTAAACCCTTGTCTGTTCATTGGTTTTCTCAACAGTCCATCTTTCAGAATCCTTAGAGGTCAATCTCCACAAAGGCTGATATCTCTACAACCCATTCTGCTAGTCACAGTTGTCCTAAGTGTTGCCTTGCTGCTGGTTGCAGAACAGGAGAGTGTTCTATGAAATCTGGAAAGTGCTGGCAGAATTAAAACGTCCCTATTTAACTTGAGTTGGACTGTGAAGAAGGCTGAGCGCTGAAGAATTGATGCCTTTGAACTGTGGTGTTGGAGAAGACTCTTGAGAGTCCCTTGGACTGCAAGGAGATCCAACCAGTCCATTCTGAAGGAGATCAGCCCTGGGATTTCTTTGGAGGGAATGATGCTGAAGCTGAAACTCCAGTACTTTGGCCACCTCATGCGAAGAGTTGACTCATTGGAAAAGACTCTGATGCTGGGAGGGATTGGGGGCAGGAGGAGAAGGGGACGACAGAGGATGAGATGGCTGGATGGCATCACTGACTCGATGGACCTGAGTCTGAGTGAACTCTGGGAGTTGGTGATGGACAGGGAGGCCTGGGGTGCTGTGATTCATGGGGTCGCAAAGAGTCGGACACGACTGAGCAACTGATCTGATCTGATGTGATCTGATTTAACATGAGATAAAATATCAGCTCAGCATCTAAGAAATTCAAGTTTTCTGTTCACTGTTGCTCATTTCTGATATTTAACCCATGGCTCTTTAACGTCATGGCTCTTTAAATTATGAGGGAGAATGCTCTTTACTGTCATGTTTAGTCATAGATATCCCATCTGCAGAATTGTACACTCTCTGTTAGAAAAGGTTGTGATTATTTTCTTGAAAGAATACATTCATTTATCTATTGATAAACATTTAGGTTGTTTTCAGTTCTTGGCTATTATAACAATGCTATAATGAACATGAGAATGCAAATATCTCTTCCAGATTCTGAATTCAGTCTAAATTTCTTTTCTGGTATGGGTACTTAAGGGATGTGTGTGTATATAAAATCTGAAACTAGAGATTATAATAATCATCCAAATTCCACCGTTTACATTACAATCCACTCTTGGTGTGAACTGTCCTCTTCCTTTTAGTTTCAATATCTTTCATGTTTTTCTTCTTATGTAATTGCTCTCTTTAGAACCTGTAGTGCAATGGTGAATATATTGGTGAAAGAAAATATACTTGTCTTGCTCCTGATCATAGAGGAAAGCTTTCAGTCTTTCACAATATGTTAGATGTGAGTTTTTCATAAATGACTTTCATTATTTTAACTATACTACCTTCTACTTGTCTTTGAAGTGTTTCTTTTTTCATGGAAGGTATTGGACTTGGCAAATGCATTTATGGATCAATAAAGGTGGTCATTTGCTTTTTTTCCTCTTCATTATGTTAACATGATGTATTGCATTGATTTTTCAGTTGAGTTGCCCTTGCATTCCTGGGATAAATCCCATTTTGTCATGTGTATAATATAGTACTAGATTTGGTATGCTATCTTTGTTGAGGATTTTTACATCTATATTCATAAAGAATATCACTGTATAGTTTCTCACGATGCCTTTTCTTTCAGTATCAGAGCAATGCTGGCCACATATTATGTATTAGAAAGTGTTTCCTTCTATTTTCTGGAAGATATTTTGAAAGATTTGGATTATTTCTTTTTTAAATGATAGAATTCACCGGTGAAGTCATCTGGTTCTGAGATTTTGTATTTTATGTTGCGATATTATTGATTCAATCTCTATTTGTTATAGATCCATGACATTCAGGTTCTTTTTATTTCTTGAGTCCATTTTGTAAAACTAAGGATTTATTTTTTAGAGCAGGTTTAGGGTCATAGCAAAATTAAGAGGAAGGTTCAGAGATTTCCCCCACACCCTCTGCCCTCACAAATGCATAGCCTCCCCCATTATCAACATTCCCTATCAAGGTGTTATATTTGTTACAATTGATGAACTTTCACTGACACAACATAATTACCCAAAGTTCACAGTTGATGTTACAGTTCACTCTTGATGTGCTTTCTTTTGTTTTGGATAAATGTATAATGACATGTTTCTATCATTATGATATCATACAGAATATTTTCACTGTCCTAAAAATCCTTTGTGCTTCACCTAGTCATCTTTTCCCACCTACCCCCAATCCCTGGAATTCATTGATCATTTTACTGAATCCATAATTTTGCCTTTTCTGGAGCATCATATAGAAAAACACTTCATCTTATTATGCTTCACTATTTTTACACTTTGCAGATAATGTATTTTTTATACATAGGAGTTTCCTGATATATAGCAAGTATATTGATGCCATATTTTTTAAAGCAGTATTTACTGTCTTTGAGTCTCTGTGTCACATTTTGGTAATTCTTGCAGTATTTCATACTTTTTCTTTATTATATTTATTATGGTTATCTGTGACCAGCTCAGTTCAGTTCAGTCGCTCAGTCATGTCTGACTTTGCAACCCCATGAACCGCAGCACGCCAGGCCTCCCTGTCCATCACCAACTCCCGGAGTTCACTCAGACTCACGTCCATCAAGTCGGTGATGCCATCCAGCCATCTCATCCTCTGTTGTCCCCTTCTCCTCCTGTCCCCAATCTTTCCCAGCATCAGGGTCTTTTCAAATGAGTCAGCTCTTTGCATCAGTTGGCCAAAGTATTAGAGTTTCAGCTTCAACATCAGACCTTCCAATGAACACCCAGGACTAATCTCCTTTAGGATGGACTGGTTGGATCTCATTGCAGTCCAAGGAGGACTCTCAGGAGTCTTCTCCAACACCACAGTTCAAAAGCATCAATTCTTCGGCACTCAGCCTTCTTCACAGTCCAACTGTCACATCCACATCCATACATGACCACTGGAGAAACCATAGCCTTGACTAGACGGATGTTTGTTGGCAAAGTAATGTCTCTGCTTTTTAATATGCTGTCTAGGTTGGTCATAACTTTCCTTCCTAGGAGTAAGCATCTTTTAATTTCATGGCTGCAATCACCATCTGCAGTGATTTTGGAGCCAAGAAAAATAAAGTCAGCCACTGTTTCCACTGTTTCCCCATCTATTTGCCATGAAGTGATGGGACTGGATGCCATGATCTTAGTTTTCTGAATGTTGAGCTTTAAGCCAACATTTTCACTCACCTCTTTCACTTTCATCAAGAGGCTCTTTAGTTCCTCTTCACTTTCTGCCATAAGGGTGGTGTCATCTGCATATCTGAGGTTATTGATATTTCTCCCGGCAATCTTGATCCCACCTTGTGCTTCCTCCAGCCCAGTGTTTCTCATGATGTACTCTGCATATAAGTTAAATAAGCAGAGTGACAATATACAGCCTTGATGTACTCCTTTTCCTATTTGAATCCAGTCTGTTCCATGTCCAGTTCTAACTGTTGCTTCCTGGCATGCATACAGGTTTCTCAAAAGGCAGGTCAGGTGGTCTGGTATTCCTATCTCTTTCAGAATTTTCCACAGTTTATTGTGATCCACACAGTCAAAGGCTTTGGCATAGTCAAGAAAGCAGAAATAGATG
This sequence comes from Bos javanicus, assembly GCF_032452875.1. Taxonomy (NCBI): domain Eukaryota; kingdom Metazoa; phylum Chordata; class Mammalia; order Artiodactyla; family Bovidae; genus Bos; species Bos javanicus. The sequence goes on from NC_083897.1 coordinate 6,184,839, forward strand.
TTTTTCTGGAACTCTCTTGCTTTTTCAATGATCCAGCAGATGTTGGCAATTTGATCTCTGGTTCCTCTGCTGTGTTCAGTAATTTTTAATATTACTATTGCAAAAAGATTATAACTTGCTGAAGTCTCAGATGATAGCATTTTATAGCATGTACATTATGGTATGTACATTTTTTAGACATAAACATAACTCTTATATTCACTAGGTGTCCAAAGAATTTGTATGACTTTCTTTTTTTGATATTTGGTATATTACAGTAGTATGGAAATAAACTTGCAATATCTCTGAAGTATGTCTGCAGTTGGCATCATGCAGTATATAGCCTTATCAGGTTAGCTTGCTTCATTTAGTGATACATATTTAAGGTTTCTCCATGGGATCTCTTACATTAACGGTTCTTTTATTTTTAGTGTTAAAACTTTTCCATTGTCTGTATGTACCAGTTTTTTAAATTCATTCAACTACTGAAGGGTGTCTTGGTTGCTTCTAAATTTTGACAATTATGAAGGAAGCTGACATAAATATTCATGTGCAGGATTTCATGTGGATATAAGTTTTCTAATACATGTGGGTATATAGAAAGGAGCATGTAAGAAAATTCCCAGCTGTCTCCCAAAGTGGCTGTGCCATTTTGCATTTCCATCAGCAATGACTGTGAGTTCCTTTTGCTCCACATACTTGTATTTGGTGTTGTCAGTGTTCTGGATTTTGGCCATTCCTGTAAGTATATAGTGGTTTCTCACCCTGTTGTTTTGACTTATAGTTCGTTGATAACATATATGACTTATGATAAGGAGCATTGTTTCATAATTTGGCCATCTGTATCTTCTTTGGTGATGTGTGTTTTAACGTATTTGGGCCGTTTTTTAATCATGTTGTTAATTTCCTTACTATTGAGTTTTCATAGTTCTTTGTTTATTTTGAATAATAGTTCTATTTCAGATATGTTTTTAGCAAATATTTACCTAAGTCTGGGGCTTATCTTCTCATTCTCTTGTTATATTTTACAAAATAAAACTTATTTTTAATGAGTTATAGATTATCAGTTATTTCTTTCAAGGATTGTCCCTTTGCTGTTGTATGTAAAAAGTCATCATCATACCAAAAGTCATCAAGATTTTGCCCCACGTTTTATTATAATTTTATACTTTCATATTTACTGTTTAGGTGTATGATCCACTTTGAGCTAATTTTTATGACAGGTATATGGTCTCTAGATTTTTTTTCCATGTGAATGTGCAGTTGTTCCAGCACCATTTGTTGAATTGACTGTCTTTGTTCTATTGTATTGCTCTTGCTCCTTTTTCAATGATCAGTTAACTATATTTTTCTGGATCTATTCTTGGGCTTGTTCTGTTGATCTATATGTCTGTTCTTTCACTAATATCACATTGTCTTGATTACTCTAGCTGTTAGTAACTCTTGAAGTTGGGTGACATCAGCTTTCCAAATTTGTTTTTTCCCTACAATATTGTGTTGGCTATTGAAGTCTTTAGCCTCTCCATATAAACTTTACAGTCACTTTGTTGATATATACAAAATACATTGGTGGAGTTTTGATTGGGATTATATTGAATCCATAGATCAAGTTAGGAGGAACTGACATCTGATAAAATGTTCTTTTATTCATGAGCATGAGATTTCTCTCTACTTAGTTTTTCTTTGATCTTGTTTATCAGGATTTTGCCGTTTTTCCTCATAGATCTCTTAATATTATGTTAGGTTTATGCCTAAGTGTTTCCTTTTGGGAGTGCTAATGTAAATGATATTGTGCTTTTATTTCACTTTTTACTTGTTCATTGCTAGCATATAGGAAAATGATTGTCTTTGATTGATCAAAAGTCCATAAAAGCTTTGATTATCTTCATTCCACCAGTCTACAGTCATGTCCCTTTAGAGGAGACTGGGAGAAAGATTAACAGTATAAATTTTTGGCAGTGGACCAAATTCCTTCCTCAATGAGGCCTGGACTCCTTTGCATTCTATGTGCTCTGAGTCTATAGTCTGATTGCTGCTTTGACTCTGTTGTCCATTACAGCAACCCCGCCCACCTTGATTTCTTGGTCACTGCCACCTGGAATCCATTTAGTTCCACTGTATATAGGTTTCCTGTTTCAGGGTCTGCAGTTCCAACTGTAAGGTCAGGCCTACACAGAAAACTAATTACAGAGCTCCTCAAGGTTGCCAGTACTCACCTCACAATTTTATTTCTCACAGTGTTGGTGAAAGGTGTGTTTTCTTGATCTTCCCATTGTGGGAGTGTTGGTCTTTAAATGACAAATCCATTGTCTCTCCATTAAACCAAGGGAGGCCCAGCATGCTCATCTTTTCACAGTGGATCACCTTTTCATCTACTTTTCAGCCAACCAACTAAACAAACTGTTAGAACTCTTTCTGACTCCAGAGCCACACATTAAATGCAGAATCTCTGCTTAGTGAATTCATATCAATAAATTCCTGCTGATCCAACTGTATGTTCCTTCTACCATTACCCCACATCCTTAATGTTTATTTCCACATATATTTCCTTTCTTTCTTTCTGTCTAGATTTGAAAACAGAAGCTATTCTTTTGAAGTGAGGTGTACCTCACTATGAGTGATACTTGAACTTCATAATGTGGACCTGCTGGGACTTGAATCTAGTTAAAGGTCTAGATGCAAAGAGGGGTGGTGAGATAGGGTCCTGAGGATATACACTAAGCATTGTCTTGCAACATAGACACCTTTAGGGTGGCCAGTATAGGTTCTTCAGATAATACAGGATTACCCCCTGCTTTTGATAGAAGGGTGAGGGAGGCCTTGTCCATTGATTTTGTTTTTTAAAGCTCACCAGAGTTTACAGTCTGAATGACTACAGCTCATCAAGGTCTTGCTACTCATTCCATCCCAAGGTGTAGGATCCCATCTTTCCCAATCAGTGTGCCCTGTGAGACTGAGACTTCAACTTATGTTGTTATTCAGCCAGTTAGGTTGCCATTATCCTATGTTCCATTTTCAGCAATCTGTCTTATGGCTATAGAAAATAAGTATGTACTTCAGGTTATACATAGAAACTTTAAGGTCATTTATGCTGCATTTGACCTGGGAATTTGAATCCGGACCTCATCCTTTTTTCCCCCACTTTCTCCAGTAAGCTTAGAAGCAACCAACTGATTTCATTATATTTGCTTGTTTTCCAAAAACAATTGTTAGTTTCATGTACACAGGCACCTAGTTCCTTGCTTCTCATACAGTAGTTGATTAGGAATATCCAGTAATATTTTACATATCTATACTGTCAGATCACATTATGGACTATCAGTGCTTTCTTTACTACAGGCAATAGAGTGATTCTTTAACCAGATTAGAGAACCAAGTCTAGAAGCCCCAGACCAATTTATATTTAGAAAACAAATCCTTAAAAGTATATTCCTCTGGACCCACTCCTCATTCCAAAGTCTATATTAATCAAGATTTTTCAGATAAATAGATCTAGGGGATTTATTTGTATTTTTAATATACTTTTATATATTTATAGTGTATATATTTATATATGTATTCATAGAGACCCAGGAAAGTCAGTGATGTAGTACCAGTCAATGTCTGAAGACCTGAGACTGAGAAGAGCCAATGGTGTATTAATAAATTCTGGTTCTAATCTAAAGGCCTGAGGATAGGGAGAACTGATGATGCTTGTCCCTGTCTAAAGAAAGGAGAAGACCAGTGACCCAGCTCATACATTTAGGCAGAGAAATGAAATTCTCTCTTCCTCTGCCTTTTTGTTCTATTCAGGCCCTCAGTAAATTAGCTGATGCCTACTCATATTTGGGAGGGCAATCTGCCTTAGTTTTGAAAAAGTCATTCTGACAGTTTTTGATAGTTTATCATTACTTCATTGGAGGGACATATCTTTGGAAGTCCTTACTCTACCTTTTTTTCTTTATTGATGTAACTCCATTTGGAACATTTTAATACCAAAAGTATTGGAGGGCCATTGTAAATTGAATATTTTAGGTGCAACCATCTATTTAATTGCTTCAGGTAACAACCCTTATTTGAGAAAATCACTGGGATGCCTTTTAAACCTCTTGATGTTGTCCATTGAATCACAAAAAATTTCAATTTGATCACTTTATTTGTTATTTTATTTTATGCCTTGCCCCTTGTCATATCCAAGATTTATTCCTATATTTTCTTCTAAGAGTTTTATATTTTAGGTCTTATATTTAGATCTACAGTTAATTTTTAGTTAATTTTGTTTATGATATAAGGAAGTCATAGTTTCATTCTTTTGCATGTGTATATAATTCACTCATACAGAACCATTTATTAAAAATTATTCTTTCCTCTAATTCATCTTTACACTCTCCTCTAAAATTGGTTGACCATAAATATATTGGTTTTATTTATGGCCTCTAATTTCCATTCCGTTCATCTATATGTCTATATGCTATTAATACAATTTCTTTATTATTGTAGCTTTGTAGTAAGTTTTGAAGTCTAGACTGTGAGTCCCCCAACTTTACTCTTCCTCAAGGAAATTTTCTGCTATTTTTTTTTCTAAATCTTCATCTAAGTTTTAGGATAACCTTGTCAATTTATGCAAAAAGGCAGTGTGCATTTTGATAGAGATTGTATTGAATCTGTAGATCAATTTGAAGAGTATTGTCATCTTAACAATATTATCTTCTTTTCCATGATCATGGGATGTATTTACATGTATTTTAGTCACCTTTAATTTATTTCAGCAATTTTTATAGTTTTCAGAGTTACCTAGATATTTTATTCTTTTAGATGCTATTATAAATTGAATTGTTCTCTTAATTTCTTTTTTGGATTGTTCATTAATCGTCTATGAGAATAAACTTGCTTCAGATATATTGATTTTATATCCTGCCAACTAGCTGAACTCAGTTATTAGTTTTAATAGATTTTCGTGTGTAAATTCCATAGGACTTAGTATATACAACATCATGTCCTCTGCAAATAGTTCATTTCCAATATAGAAGCTTTGATATTTCATTTTCTTGCATGATCACTCTGGCTGGAAATTCTAGTACAGTGTTGAACAGGCTTAGAAAGAATGGACATTCTTGTCTTGTTCTTGATCTCATTTAAGAGTAGAGCACTTAGTCTCTCATTTGAATATAATGTTAGCTGTTTTTTAATAGTTGCCCTTTATCAACTCTAGCATGTTTCCTTCTATTTCTAGTTTCTTGGTTTTATTATAAAGGGATGGTGGATTTTCCATTTTTTTCTGTTTGTTGATATGATCATGTAGTTTCTGTGTTTTATTTTATTGATATAATATATTACATTACTTGATTTTCAGATGTTATGATCCATGCTTTTGATGATTTTTTTTCTTTATATTGGGAACAGGTAAGACTATTAGTTTTCAACTGTTGGCCTTAAGCAAGATATATCAAAGTCCCTATGGACTTTACACATGTGCAATGGGAGAGAATAATACCTTTACAATTTGTAATGTTATAGTCTCATTCTTTTATTTAATGAGGAACATTTTCCTTTGAATGCCAGGTAAGACATAGAGATTGTAATCTGATTTCACCATAGGTTGACAGTATCTACCCACAGACATGAATAAATGTGTTAGAGAATTTAGTTCCTTTTCTGGAATATGGACTCTGTAGTCTCTGCAGTCTCCCTGATGTTGACTGAAGGTAAAAGTCACTTTTGTCTACACCACTGTCACTAATGGAGTAGTGTCAGTTCTGGACTTATGAGTATGTTACCACTGGATATTTGTTCAGTGGGCTGAAAACATTGTTTATGTTATTTGTATATTGTTTGAATATTTCATTGGCTGGAGAATGATGCTTTAAGCCTTTTTGACAAGTATTGGGTTGGCCAAAACATTTATTTGGGTTTTTTCTGTGCTATCTTATGGTGGGAAAAAAATGAGCGAACTTTTTGGTCATCTCAATATCTGTATTTTAGAGACCAGACATTTCCACCTGATTATGATCAAAATGTCAAATATAGTCTGGCATAGAAACAGGGTGCTTCCCAATTGGTATATTTTAAATGGTTCACCTGAAAATCAGTAATTCCACCCAACAAGTTAATTTGTTCAAACACTTGGGGATACCCAACTTGGCAGAATCATTTCAATAAAGTGCTACTTCAAATTAGATTGTCTACAACAAAGTAATAAGCTAGGATGATTTAAGTTTATGGGAAGGTTTTTCCTTTACTTCTTCTAGGTCAAGATGATGTCTTCCATGTCGTATGATTCTGAACTCTGAGAACACAACAGGATTCTTCTCTAAGCACTATTAGACAAAATTCATTTTTTAAGGGAACATTTGGCTTTGCCTAAAGGCAACCCTATAGGTAGTTCTATGTATAGGTGGGCTAGCTCTGCCTTAGTAAGAATACAATTTAGGTCTATGAATTGTCATCTAACATGATGTTATCTTAGTCTTTAGCTTATAAGATACTGAAAGTATATGGGTTTCACTTTAATCAGTAGCTTGAGATACCAGAATTCTAGACAACGCTTCTGAGAGCCCAACTTTGAAGTTACTGCTATCCAGCTCCTGATAATGGTATAATTGAGACAACTGATATTTGAGAAAGAATTATGCTGCTATATTCACTATCAAATCTTCTAGTTTCTTATACTTCTATCCCTATACCATGTTAGACACACAGAAGGCAATGGGCCTCTATTAGATGAGTTTCCATTGGAAGTACTTTCACTTGAGTTACAATTTAATGTAACTTGGCTTTTATGAGGGGATCCAATAAGAAAAAGCTGTTTTAAAAGCCTTCTGACTTTCCTGCAAAAGATATCTGGAAGATGTTATCCACTATGTTAATAATATAAATGTTAGTTGACAACACGTCAACAATAATTTTTCAGATTGCCTTCTAAGAGCATATAACTCAAGATAGGTTCATTTTGGATGCAAAATGTGATAAAGAGGTATTTTCCATCAGAAGACTACTCAGGAAGTGCAAGGCTGCTGCTTCTTTTTTTTGGTAGGTTGGATGAATATTCAAAACTAGTTTTGCAGAACACTGCAAACAGATTTGGAAACAGATATGAAAATTTATTTTATCATTAAGTAGGAGCCTGGTTTCTTTGTGCAGTGTTACAGTATGAATTTGAGAAGCAATTTGGTAGATGTAATTCATATTCCTTAAATAATTTTGCTAGAAGCAGATGCTTCAGAGGACCACTGTATTTTACAATTTCAAGGGATGCCATTCACATTATTGCCTGTGTGAATTGTGCCCCATTAATTTGTGCAGTGTACACTTAGCTCAGCTGTGTAACCCTGAACTAAGACACATGGCAATGGAGACATGGCAACCCTGCCTCTGTCTCCATTGGAGTTAGGCTATTTTGGAAAAGCAGAGTTTAAAATTTACAATTACAATCTTTCTTAAATATCTGTGAACATATGCTTGTCAGGTATCTTTATGTGCGTGTGTGTGTGTTTGTGCACATACATGCTTGTACCTTGTTCTGATAGGAGCTTCGGGAATTTGTTTTTGATGGATGACTACTTTCCTCTTTGTGACTTTACTTTACTTTCAGTTCCAGGGAGGGACACCCAGATATTCTACTTGCAAAAAACTGGCTAACTAATATTGTATAGTTTTCATAGATGCCTTTATCAGGGTGAGGAAATTTCCTTCTATTCCTAATGTATTGAAATTTTTAATTTTAATAATGAATTGATATTGAAGTATGTCAGGTGCTTTTTCTTCACCTATTGAAAAGATAATATGGTTTTAATTTTGGTCTGTTATAATGGTGAATTTCATCAACTGCTTTTGAAATGATAGATCAATTTTGTATTACTAGTATAAACTCTGGGCTTCCCTTGTGGCTGAGATGGTAAAAAGTCCACCTGCAATGCGTGAGACCTGGGTTGGGAAGATCCCCTGGAGAAGGGCATGGCAACCCATTCCAGTATTCTTGCCTGGAGAATCCTCATGGACAGAGGAGCCTGCCAGGCTACAGTCCATGGGGTCACAAAGAGTCAGACATGACTGAACAACTAAGCACAGTATAACAACTGAGCACACTCTACTTACTCATGATGTATTGTCATTTTAATATTTTGCTGATATTTATTTGCTACTGTCCCATCACTTCATGGCAAATAGATGGGGAAACAGTGAAAACAGTGGCTGACTTTATTTTTCTTGGCTCCAGAATCACTGCAGATGGTGATTGCAGGCATGAAATTAAAAGACGTTTACTCCTAGAAAGGAAAGTTATGACCAACCTAGATAGCATATTCAAAAGCAGAGACATTACTTTGCCAACAAAGGTCCATCTAGTCAAGGCTGTGGTTTCTCCAGTGGTCATGTATGGATGTGAGAGTTGGACTGTGAAGAAAGCTGAGCGCCAAAGAACTGATGCTTTTTTTTTTTTTTACTTTTTTTTAAAATTTAATTTTATTTTTAAATTTTACATAATTGTATTAGTTTTGCCAAATATCAAAATGAATCCGCCACAGGTATACATGTGTTCCCTATCCTGAACCCTCCTCCCTCCTCCCTCCCCATACCATCCCTCTGGGTCGTCCCAGTGCACTAGCCCCAAGCATCCAGTATCGTGCATCGAACCTGGACTGGCAACTCATTTCTTACATGATATTTTACATGTTTCAAGAATTGTGGTTTTGGAGAAGGCTCTTGAGAGTCCCTTGAACTGCAAGGAGATCCAACCAGTCCATCCTAAAGAAGATCAGTCCTGGGTGTTCATTGGAAGGACTGATGTTGAAGCTGAAACTCCAATACTTTGGCCAACTGATGCAAAGAGCTGACTCATTTGAAAAGATCCTGATGCTGGGAAAGATTGAGGGCAGGAGGAAAAGGGGATGACAGAGGATGAGATGGCTGGATGGCATCACTGACTCGATGGATCGATGGATGTGAGTCTGAGTGATCTCCGGGAGTTGGTGATGGACAGGGAGGCCTGGCGTGCTGCAGTTCATGGAGTCACAGAGTCGGACATGACTTAGTGACTGAACTGAACTGATTTGCTACTGTTTTATTAAGGAATTTTGCTACTGTATTCATGAATAATATTGATCCATAATTTTTTCTTGTCATTCTTTGTCAGACTTTGGTAATAGTGTTATGCTTACCTCACAAAGTGAGATGGGGGGTATTCTCTCTTCCACCAAGTTTTGAAAGAATTTGTATAGGATTGATATTATTTCTTTCTTAAGTTTTTGATATTTACCAGGGAAAGCATTCAAGCCTAAAGATTTCTTTGTGGGAAGGCTATTGATTTTTTAAATTCATTTTCTTTAATGGACATAAGGTTATTTATGTTTTCTGTTTTTTTCTCGTTTGAGTTTTAGTAGTTTCTTTTTGGCTGCACTGGGTGTTTGTTGCTGTGCATGGGCTTTCTCTAGTTGCAGCGAGAGAAGGCCTCTCTCTAGTTGCAATGCACAGGCTTCTCTTTGGGTTATGTTATGTCTTCTTAGTAAATTACACATTTATTATTATAAAATTTCTTTCTTTCTGGCATTCTCATTTTTCATACAGTTTAAATTTTCTGAGATTAATATTGCCATAGTACATCTTCTTTCATCCTTTCAATTTCAACCAGTATATGTCCTTATATTTGACAACTCTTATAAAACATTTAGTGGGTTTTGCTTTTTTCTCCTATCTGATAATCTCTGTTTTTCAATTACAGTATTTGGCCCATTTACTTTTAATTTTTACTATGGTTGGGTTTGTCTATCATTCTGCTATTTGTTTAATATTTATGCCATATTTTGTTGTTTCTTCTGTCCCTTCATTCTTTCCCTCTTTGATGATAATTATATATATGTATATTGGCTTTTATCTCCTCTATTGACTTTTTTTTATTATTTTTATTTTTTATTATTTTTTATTTTATTTTATTTTTTAGCTGTACAGTATTGTATTGGTTTTGCCATACATCAAAATGAATCCACCCCAGGTATACATGTGTTCCCCATCCTGAACCCTTCTCCCTCCTCCCTCCCCATACCATCCCTCTGGGTCATCCCAGTGTACCAGCCCCAAGCATCCAGTATCATAAGTATATCTTTTGGTGTTATTTTTAGTGGTTTCTCTGAAAATTATAAAATACATACTTTACTAATGGCAATTTAATTTCACATAATATACCACTAGTTTCCACACAATATAAGAACTTTAGTATAAGTGCATATTCTTCCAATATATGTACTTTGGTGTCATATTATTTATACATATGTTTGAACCCCATAATGAACCCCAAACTGCCTATGCTATACACATATATTGTTTTATTTTTATTTAATATATGTTTTTTATGCACCTACATAGTTTTTGCTGCTGTTCATTTTTTCCCAATCTGTCCCTTTGCCTGAAGAGCAATTTTTTTTTTTTCATCATTTCCTGTGGTATACACCTGTTTGAGACACATTCTTTGGCTTTTCTGTGTATGGAAATGTTTTCACTTAGTCTCTTTTGAAAGATATTTTGCTGTATATAGAATTCTAACTACATTTTTTCAACACTTTAGATACGTAATTCCATTGTCTTCTAGCCTCCATTATTTTATTTTGATAAGCATAATGTCATTCCTATTATTGTTGTTATCTGTATAGTATTTAGTTTTTCTCTGACAAATTTTAAGATTACCTTTTTCATTGAACTGCTGCCTATAGGCCTAGATGGAGTTTCTTTGTATGTTTCCTGCCTGGGGGGGTTCTGAGTTTTTTAGTTCTGTAGGTTGCTGAAACTGGTAGATTGATTTTCAATTTTCTCCCCTCCCAGTATGATCTAGTACTTTTCCCATAAAAGGGTAAGAGTCTATTTTCAGTCTCCTTGAATCCTGATTGTCTTTGTAAGTTTTTGACCAATGGAATGCAGTGGAAGCAACCGTATGCTACTTCTGGGAATCACCATTCAGGGCCTTTGGATTTCCTCTTTGAAACCAGCTGCTATTTTTTAAGGAAGTCCATGCTAGCTGTTTCTATTACGGGGGGCATGTAGAGAAGCACTGAGAGATGAGACACCCTGTGATGAGAAAGTACAGTGCAAGAGACTGAAATGACTCAGTTTTACTCCCAGTTGAATGCAGAGCGATTCCAGCTGATACTGTATAGGACAGAATAACTACTGAGTCAACCTATAGACTTCTAAGAAATAGTACACCATTGTTCTTTTAAATTACTGGTTTTTGTGGTGCTTGTTAAACAATAATAGATAACTGAAATAGAATTTCCCCCTAAAAGTGAAGTGGTTTCTGTAACAAAAACATGAAATAGAAGCCATTGTCTTTTAGACTGGGTGACTAGAAGAATGGTGAAGAAATAGTTATTTAAGGCAGAGAGAGCAGTGAGGAAATTGCTATTGCCCTTGTAAAAAGGGCTTTCTGTTATATATTGATATAACATTGACAAGATTGTCACTTGTGATAACTTAGAAGGTAGAAAAAATAACTAACCAAACTTTAGAACTGGTTAAAGTGATAGCCAGGAGATCAAAATATCAAGTCAAAAGTGTCAGTTACCTTCTTTTAGCTATGGTAATGTATGAGAAGAGAGAGATGAGCTAAAGAAGGAACTGTTTAGTTTTCAATCATAATATGGAATAAATATGTCTAATATAAAACTTATTGATTTGGAAAATAAAATATTTTCTCGCTTGTTTCTTTTCCAGCTGGCAAATGGTTCTCTAAGAAATAGCCTCATGGAATTGATTAAATCCTGAGCCCTTAACTAGGGTTAAGATCAAATCAAGGGTATAAATGTAGAAAGTCCTGGAGGATAAGACAGTATGAAAACTGAGTCGACACAGAGGAGAAACACAGCCCTCCAGCTAAGCTCTCAAATGAATTAAGTCATATGAACAATCCCAACTGGCACTGCATCCAGTGGTAGAATCACCCAGTCAACCCACAGAATTTTAAGTACTTTCTTTTTTTTTTTGCTGTTTTAAAGTGCTAAGTCTTTGTAAGCTAAATCCCACATCTGGGTTATCTGATGATTTTCTTCTATTTAAAATTATTTTCTCTTGATTATTGGTTGCATTTTTTCTGCTTTATCATCTCACTTTTTTTCACAGTGAGGTATGATTTATTTCACAATGTTAATAGAAGTTACAAAAGGGGCATGACAGCTATAGGGGAGATATTTTCAGAAACTTGCATATTGGTGGCCTATTTGATCAAAAATGTCTACTTTTGTGAGATAAATACAATTTTACATGCTTTTCTTATTGGAAAGCACTATTGGTATTCTTTATACACTGGAGGGCAGAGCTAGATCTTTTGTTTCTACATACTGAAGTAGACTACAAACTATCATCCAGTTATTTCTCATGAAGCCAAATATGCTCACAGATGTACTTTACCAACTCCCACACTATTAGTCTGCCCATTAATATTTTTTTAATTTAATTTTATTTTTTAACTTTACAATATTGTATTGGTTTTGCCATATATCAAAATGAATCTGCCACAGGTATACATGTGTTCCCCATCCTGAACCCTCCTCCCTCCTCCCTGCCTTATGATCCAGCAATCCCACTGCTAGGCATACACACTGAGGAAACCAGAATTGAAAGAGACACGTGTACCCCAATGTTCATCGCAGCACTGTTTAAAATAGCCAGGACATGGAAGCAACCTAGATGTCCATCAGCAGATGAATGGATAAGAAAGCTTTGGTACATATACACAATGGAGTATTACTCAGCCATTAAAAAGAATACATTTGAATCAGTTCTAATGATGTGAATGAAACTGGAGCCTATTATACAGAGTGAAGTAAGCCAGAAAGAAAAACACCAATACAGTATACTAATGCCCATTAATATTTTTAAAAGTTGAATTAATTGCCAGCACTTTAAAACGCCAGTGACTTTTGTATAAAAATATATGGTAGATAAAGTGAACTGTTACTCTGAATACATCTCTCTCTCTCACACACACACACATTTTTGCCTGAAAAGTTAAAAATTGCATTTCTAACTGGAGATTCCATATATTATCTGGTTTTAGCATTCACCAGTGAGATACAGTCAACGATTTTTGAAAAGCAGAAGTCAAAGTGGTTCCAAGTGGCAAACGTAATCATGGAAGTTTTTGGTTTACCTGTAAAACAGTTTCCCTGTCACCAGGTTTGTGGAGATCAAGAAGCAGGGCCAGAAGATGTGTCCTTTAGTTGTTGCAGCTGGTATTTTCATTGCCGGTATGGACCTAATGAAAAAGGCATGCTTCTGGACTAACAGTTAACATTGGTAGTAACCTTTTATTGTTCTTAGAGATAACAGAGTGAAAGATACAGGATTTCCTATTTTTCTGATTGAAGTAGGGTTGGCAGCTTGCTTGAGGTTTCATTCTTCATTGTTCTCTTGGCAGTCATCCTTTGCACGAGGATATCCAGTTATCACAGCACCATTTGTTGAAGAGACTATTTTTCCTACTGAATTGAAACCATTATTGATGGTCAGATGACCATAAAGTTAATACTTCATTTATTATCCTCAATTCTGTTCCTTTGATCTAGATATCTGTGCTCATCCCAGTGCCAAACAATTTTGATTAATGTAGCTTTTGTAAGAAGTCTGAAAGTTGGGAAGTGTAAGTCTTCCATCTTTGTTCTTCATTTTAAAGATGTTTTGGCTCTTCTGTGTTCCTTATATTTCAATATGAATTTTAGGGTAATCATACAAATTTCTGCATAAAAGGCCACTGGGATTTTGAGGGCTTTCATTAAGTTTGTAGAGTGTTTAGAGAATATACTTCTTACCAATATTAAATCTTCTGATTCATGAACATGGATTGTCTTTCCATTTATTTAGATCTTTTTAAATTCCTTTCAGAAATGTTTTGTCATTTTCAGAGCACAAGTTTTGAACCTTTTTGGTTAAATTTGTTTCTACATATTTTATTCTTTTCAATTTTGATAATCACTTTTATTCATTTTCTGAGTTTCATTGCTAGTATATAGCAATAACATTGATTTTTATTTATTGATCTTATATCCTGTTACTTAGCAGAACTTATTAATTCTAATAGCATTTTAGTGGATTTGTTAGGATTTTCTAAATATAAAACCATGTCATCTATGATTAGAGAGCTTCCTTTTCAATATGTATGCTTTTTATTTACTTGTCTGAGTGACCTGGTTAAAACTCTCAATACAATTTTGAATACAAGTGACAAGAGTAAACATCTCTGTCTTGTTTCTGATCTTAGCAGGAAAGCACCCAAGCTTCTCAGTTTAATATGATGATACCTGTGGTTTTTCATAAATGCCTTTCAGTGTTTTTACATAAAATGGTATAGGATTTTGTCAAATAATTTTTCTGCATCTGTTGAGATCAGCATGCAATTTTTTTTTCCTTTTCCTATTAATATTGTATATTCCATCAATTGACATTCAGATAATAAACTAACCTGCATCCTGAGATTAATACCACTTGGTAATGATGTATAATCCTCTTAATTTCTGGATTCAGTTTGCTTGTATTTTATTGAGTAATTTTATATTTATATTCATAAGAAATATTGATCTGCAGTTTTCCTTTTCTATGGCATCTTTGTATTTAATATGGGTATACTACTGGCCTCATTCAATGAGTTAGGAAGTGTTTCCTCCTCTTCTATTTTTTGAAAGAGTTTGTGAATGATGTTACTAATCCTTCATTAAACATTCAAGAGAATTCACCATTAAAGACATCTGGGCCTAGACTGTTTTCTCTAAAGTTTTAAAATTACTAATTTTTGTTGTTGTTATAGGTCTAGATTATCTGTTTATTCTTGAGTCACTTGCAGTAGGTTGTGTCTTTCTAGAACTTTCTTCATTTCATGTAGGTTATCTAATTTGTTGAAATACAGTAATTCATAGATTCCCTTATAATTATTTTTATTTCTAAAATTTCAGTAGTGGATCTCTTTTATTCTTGATTTTAGTTATTTGAATCTATTTTCCCTTGATTCTTTTAGCCAGAGTTTGTTAATATTGCTGATCTTTTCAAGAACCAACTTGAAAAATATGTTCTTTTATGTATTGTTCTTTTATTCTCTTTTTAATTTCAATTCTTGCCTTTATTATTAACTTCCTTCTGCATGTACTGGATTTAGTGTGTTCTTTTTTTTAAAGGTGGAAGATTAGGTTATTTTTTGGAGACCTTTTTAATATACAAATGGCATCCATAGATTCCTCTGTAAGCTCTACTTTAGCTGCATTTTACAATTTTTAGGTTTCATTCATCTCAAGATATTTTCTAATTCCCCTTATGATCTATTATTTGACTCATTTAATAAATAATAGTGTGTTTAATTTCCACATATTTTAGGATTTCCTAAATTTCCTTGATTCCTAATGATTACTAATTTTATCTACTCTATTTGTATAGTTTCAAGCCTTTGTTGATATTTGTGTTTTAGCTGAAAACATCATCTATCCTGGAGGAATATCCCATGGATATTTGAGAAAAATAGGTATTTTGCTGTTGTTGGGTGCAAGTTTCTATAAATATTTGTTAGATCTAGTTGTTATATCAGAGAAGGTGATGGCACCCCACTCCAGTACTCTTGCCTGGAAAATCTCATGGACAGAGGAGCTTGGTAGGCTGCAGTCCATGGGGTCTCTAAGAGTTGGACATGACTGAGCGACTTCACTTTCACTTTTCACTTTCATGCATTGGAGAAGGAAATGGCAACCCACTCCAGTGTTCTTGCCTGGAGAATCCCAGGGATGGCGGAGCCTGGTGGGCTGCCGCCTATGGGGTCACACAGAGTCGGACATGACTGAAGTGACTCAGCAGCAGCAGCAGCAGTTGTTATATAGTCATGTGATATCCTTGATGATACTGTGCCTTTTAGTTCTATTCATCATTGAAAATTGGAGTATTGGAGTCCCCATCTATTATTGTTGAACTGTCCATTTTCCTTTTCAAGTCTGTCAATTTTGCTTCATATATTTTGGTTCTTTGCTGTTAGATGCTAGAGCATGTTGACAGGTGGCCACCAAAAGTTATGTCTACCCAGAACCTGTGAAAGTTTTCTTATTTTGATAAAAGTATCTTTGTTAATATAATTAAAGACCTCAGTATGTGGTTATCTTGGGTTATCCATGTAACCCTACATCCAATGGTCTGTGTCCTTATGAGATAAGGACAGAAGAAGGGTTTATGATGCATGAAGTGTAGGAGGCAATGTGACCACAGAGACTGGAATGATATAGACAAGAAAAGTCAAGGAAAGTCAACAGACACCAGAAGCTAGAAGAAACATGGGAGAATACTTCCTAGAGCCTTGAGAAGGAGAGAGAACCTGCTAGCATTTTTATTTTGGACTTCTGGCCTCAAGACTATTTTTTTTAATATAAATTTATTTATTTTAATTGGAGGTTAAGCACAATATTGTATTGGTTTTGCCATACATCAACATGAATCCACCACAGGTATACATGTGTTCCCCATCCCGAACCCCCTCCCTCCTCCCTCCCTGTACCATCCCTCTGGGTCGTCCCAGTGCACCAGCCCCAATCAAAGACTTTTAAGAAGATAATTTCTGTCATTTTAGCAACAAAGACTGTGGTTATTTGTTAGGCAGTCAAAGGAAACTTTGGTTTATAGTTTTATGTTTATAATTTCCTTCTAAGCTCTATTGAGATAGAATCTAAAATTTGCTAACATTTAATGCATGCATCTTGATGAGTTTGGACATATGCATACATCAATTCAACTATAATCAGTACCATAGTTAGAGTACTGAGCTATTCATCACCTTAAGAATTGTGCGATTTGCATGTAGTAAGAATACTTTACATGAGTTCTATCCTGTTAACACGTTTAAGTGTGATGTATTGTATTATTGACTATAGGTAGTAAGTTGTTTAACAGATCTCTGTAACTTATTCCTGCTATATAATTGAAATTCTATACCCACTGAAAAATAATTTCACATTTTCCCCTCCCTCTAGCCCCTAGCCAACAAATTTCCTGCACTGTTGCATGTCTATTAGATTTTGTTGTATCCTGAATATTGTGAATATTGTTTTGTTGTGTGTCTGCTTATACGTCTCTATATAAAAAATGATGAACCTTGTTCTGACAAGCAGTGAAGATATTTGAGTCAGTTATATCCTTCTGAATCTTTTTTAAAGCTTTCTTAGTGTAGATCTAAAGTAGTATTTCGGAGAAGGCAATGGCACCCCACTCCAGTACTTTTGCCTAGAAAATCCCATGGACGGAGGAGCCTGGTAGGCTGTAGTCCATGGGGTCGCAGAGTTGGACACGTCTGAAGTGACTTAGCAGCAGTAGCAGCAAACATATGGAAAGGACCTAGTGCTCATTTAATTTTCATAAATATTCATCATTAGGAGTCAGACACGACTGAGCGAGTTCACTTTCACTTTTCACTTTCATGCATTGGAGATGGAAATGGCAACCCACTCCAGTGTTCTTCCCTGGAGAATCCCAGGGGCGGGGGAGCCTGGTGGGCTGCCGTCTATGGGGTCACACAGAGTCAGACACGACTGAACTGACTTAGCAGCAAAGTAGTATTTAATAGTACCAGTTAAGTTCAAGCTGATGTCATGACCTTCCTTATGTTCATACTGAATGCTTCAGGTGTTGTTCAATGAGTTCTTTCTATTCTGATTGTCTCAGTCTTGTATGAACAATGATAGTTGTTCTGTTTACTGTTCCCCTCAGGTAGTTGTTTTTCTCTGATATTTGTTCTTTTCCTGAACTGTGGTGTTGGAGAAGACTCTTGAGAGTTCCTTGGACTGCTAGGAGATCCAACCAGTCCATTCTAAAGGAGATCAGTCCTGGGTGTTCTTTGGAAGGACTGATGCTAAAGCTGAAACTCCAGTACTTTGGCCACCTCATGCAAAGAGTTGACTCATTGGAAAAGACTCTGATGCTGGGAGGGACTGGGGGCAGGAGGAGCAGGGGATGACAGAGGATGAGATGGCTAAATGGCATCACCGACTCGATGGATGTGTTT
This sequence comes from Bos javanicus, assembly GCF_032452875.1. Taxonomy (NCBI): domain Eukaryota; kingdom Metazoa; phylum Chordata; class Mammalia; order Artiodactyla; family Bovidae; genus Bos; species Bos javanicus. The sequence continues at coordinate 6,202,798 of NC_083897.1, forward strand.
GAGTGAACTCCGGGAGTTGGTGATGGACAGGGAGGCCTGGCGTCCTGCAATTCATGGGGTCTCAAAGAGTCGGACATGACTGAGTGACTGAATTGAACTGAACTGACCTTTTGAAATTTTATTCTATGGTGGTTCCGCTTAGAATTTATCTAAAGATGCAAGGGGACCCCTGTGCAGTTTTCTAGTGTGTTCTCTGGGTTTTACTTTCGATTTGGTATTCTTCCCCTAAATTTTTAGATGTCTCAGTCTCCTTTAATTCTGATCTCATTCTCCTCCTATCAGGGAAGACTATCTGGATCATGACTTTGTTGTAGATATACATGCTCAGTCGTGTTTGACTCTGTGACCCCATAGACTGTAGCCTGCCTAGGTCCTCTGTCCATGGGATTTCCCAGGCAAGAACACTGGAGTGGGTTGCCATTTTCTCCTCTAGGGGATCTTCCCAACCTGGAAATTGAACCCACGTCTCCTGCATTAGCAGGAGAATTCTTTACCACTGAGCCATCAGGGAAGCTCTTGTTGTACATATAGTTAATGTCAGTTCATTACTTCATCATGGTACCAAATATTTTAAGAAGGGGTCAGGAATTTCCCTTATTCAGTTTGTTACCAGTACAATGGTAAGATTCTGGTGATATCTCTGTGCCTCCCAGGTGGCGCTAGTGGTAAAGAACCTGCCTCCCAATGCAGGAGACATGAGAGACATGGGTTTGATACTTGGGTCGGGAAGATACCCTAGAGGAGGGAATGGCAACGCACTCCAGTATTCTTGCCTGGAAAATCCCATGGACAGAGGAGCCCTGCAGGCTATAGGCCACAGGGTACAAAGAGTCAGACACAACTGAAGCCACTTAGCACGCACATCAAATTTCTAAATCACAGAGGTTTTTTCCCTCCTGTATAGCTCAAATACCAGTATTTTAAGTCTTAGTATAATTCTCTTTGCTGTAAAGTTTTTCTGCTTGCTTTGCAAGCCTAGGTTTAGGTAACACTTTTGCTGGGCCATTTCTTACACTTGGTGAAGCCTGGTGTATCTCAAGATCTCATATTTAGTTTAATGTCTCATTCTTTGCTGTGTTGGTGTCATTAACTCAGTCTGGGCCCTGTTCACCTTTGAAGTCTCTCTTAGGTCTCCTACCCTGTCACCAGCCTTTGGTTTGCTCCCACTTTGCATTTAGTGAAGGTTCCATAGGAAACATCAGCAGATTGTCCTGTGACTAGGGATTTTCTAGATTTTACTCCACCATTCCAGCCCAAGTATAATGGTTAAAAGTTAATATTTTGGTTGGTTTATCTTTTCTCCAGTCTATGACAAGTTTGTTGTTCCTCCTGCTTTGCTCAGAGAATAAATCAGTTGTTTCTTCTCTCCTAGGCAGGGCTCATTACTTTATGTAACTTAGATTATTTGGTTTTCTTTGCATCCTTAGTCCTCTCTTGTGTTAAGCATATGATTATTATAGTTTGTACAACTTCTTATTTTTAGAATGGGAAAGATACTCCTTCATGAATGTCTAAATCATAACCAATAGGGAAAGTCTCCTAGGTATATTTATATTTTGTTTTTTAGTTTAGATATTTTTCCCCACTGTATCTACCTCCCATGCAAACTTGGAAATGAGATGTGCACCTGTGCCTCTATGCATTTCTATGAAAGGAAAACTTTCAATGGGCCTTTTCTACATGTAGGTCATCTCACCTGAGAGGCATCATTTTAGGGAAAGCATACAAGAGTTTAGCTACCTGTTTTTTTATTTTATTTTTAAACTTTACACTATTGTATTGGTTTTGCCAAACATCAAAATGAATCCGCCACAGGTATACATGTGTTCCCCATCCTGAACCCTCCTCCCTCCCCATACCATCCCTCTGGGTCGTCCCAGTGCACCAGCCCCAAGTATCCAGTATCGTGCATCGAACCTGGACTGGCAACTCGTTTCATACATGATATTATACATGTTTCAGTGCCATTCTCCCAAATCTTCCCATCCTCTCCCTCTCCAACAGAGTCCATAAGACCTGTTGAATTAAAAATAACTCTCACCCCATTAAAATATTGCCATTGAAATTGAGGTAATAAGCAAAAAGTTATTAGTGCCAAGAATAAACACCCAAAGTCTGGTATTTATCATTGTTTCCCTTTAATTTCTGAACTGACAAATGATAATTGCTCAGGCAATTAAAATAATTAGGAAAATGTGGAGGCACAAAAGGAGAAGCCTTTTAGAAGTTCATTTAAATGCATAAGGAGAGATTCACGCATGTTTGCTGCACCTGATGCTGGAGGAGACTGATTACCAGGTGCTTTTTAGTGGGCTAACAATTGATAGATCACATGCCATCTGAGTTCTTTCTGGGAACAGGGCCCACTGGAAGCATATTTACCTCAGAAGATAGGTCTAGTTTTAAAAATGGCTTCTTGGGATCTTGGGATTTATATTCTCTTAAATGTCTTGGTAATGAAGGATGGTTTTCAGGATCTATATTTGCTCAACATCTTGTAAATTTGTAGTATTTTTTTTTTATGGAGGGGGACATATTATTTTTGACTATGTTTCGTGGTGGTGGCTTAGTCTCTAAGTTGTGTCTGACTCTTACAATCCCATGGACTATAGGCCTTCAGGTTCCTCTGTCCGTGGAATTCTCCAGTCAAGAATACTGGAGTGGGTTGCCATTTCCTTCTCCAGGGGACTTTCCTGACCCTGAGATTGAACCCCGGTCTCCTGTGTTGACAGGCAGATTCTTTACTGACTGAGCCACCAGGGAAGCCTGTGACTATGTTCAAATGAAAGTTAGAAAAATATGAGTAAGATCATTGGATGATATTACTAGTTTAGAATGCTTATTTGCCTTGTGAGCTCTGAGGAGCCGTCTGAAGAAGTCTACAGAAATAATTAAAAGATTGACACCAGTTTTGTGAAAGAAATGACAGTTTCTGTGAAGAATAGAATAATCGTAGGTAAAATAGGCCAACCTTAATTTAGAGAGAATGCATAGTAAAATCAATCAAAGAGGGCATTAAATGTGAGAACCACTGTGTATACAACAAACACTTAAGCTACTCCATATTCTGATGGGATAGTGTCAGCCGGGATTGGTGTCAGAGATTGATGATACAATTTCCAAGAGATTATTTTAGAAGTGAATAGATGGTATTTTATTACAATTTTATAAAATTTGTTCTATTAGGCATGACTTATTCAGTTCAGGTATACTTTGTATGAAGTTATTCAGAGTATTGCTGTAGACTACTGATATTTGTATGCACTACTACCAAATTATTTATCTCTGACAACTCTCCCTTGATTTAACTAATATAAAGGTAGATTCCCTCTAAATTAAAACGGTCTTTATAACATAGAGATTTTTTTCTTATTCACAGAAACTCATTTATTGTATTAAACACCTGTCATTCAGGATATGAAATATTTTCTGTGTACAGTACCTATTAATCCTCTGTTCATGCCCAGGTGAAGTTGAACGAGTTTAGCTCATAATAAAATTTACATGATGATGAAATTTGAAAGGAGAGTATTCAGTGAATTTGGACAAGAGAGGGTTTCACTAAAAATGGTGCTAGTTGATGTTAGGGTCAGCAACAGTCATTTGGAAGAGATTCTTAAATGTGATAAGCTGGAAGGCTTATTTCAAAATAAATTAATATGCCATTCTACTTTCCATTACTTAAACATGATGAATGATATCAAATAAATCACTGACTTGAAAAATAACTCTCCTAAATGATATTTTGAAAAATGCTTAGAATAACAACAATAGTCTATCAGCAGTATTTATTGACTGCTCACTTTGTTTATGTTGATTGTGTTACTAAGCATAAATATCTATTGAATGTCTGCTCTCTGCAGATGATACTGAAAGTTAGAACACTTAACTAGGCATTATTAAATAAGTGAGTGCAAATGAATATAGTTAAAAATTAGATGTGCGTCCACACAAGGCAAATGAGTGATCTGAATAGGATAGGCTTAACTAGAGAAGGTGTCACTAGGTTGCCATATGAGTTAAAACTGTGGCAGCCTCAATAGGTATGTTGTATAAGTAGAATGGTTTTGAAGCAGCACCCAAGTGCTATCTCTGTTCAAGTCAGTTAACTTGCCTTTACCTATTCAAAGTAGAAATACCTTTTCAGGTACATGAACAGATTTTCAGTCTACTTACTCATAAAGATTTTATGAATTCTTTATATTTTGGATTTTGTCTTCGTTCTATGAAATGTATCACTTTATGACTCAAAGACTAAAGTGGACTGCTAGTGATTATCTCAAGGGAAAAAGGAAACTCTAAAATAAATTGGTATCATTTAACTTCTTAGTCAAAACCAAGGGAGTGGAACAAGGATTGTTGTACTGTGAATACATGAATATTGAAAACTGTATCGTGGTGCTACATCCTCAAGAGTCCTGCATAATCATACTTCCTAGCCTTCTTACAGATAAAATTCTTTGAATATTTTAAAACCCTGGCTACAATTTGCATTGCTTTGGGACCAGAACTATGGAAATACTGAGTTAGAATATGGTGGAGAAAAGTTTATAATTTGTGATATTTGAAGAAAGCAATCCTTCTCAAATGTCTTTGAAGCAAGAACCCTTCTAACCAGTTACATAACTATTCCAGATGGGAATGCAGATAGATCTCGGTTTTGTATCAACTTTGCCATGAAATACACTTTGTTCCTCTGATGGAATTTCCTTACTGTCTTTTTTAGAGGTAAAGGTGAATGTGGTATCATTTTGGAAGTAAGGAATAACATGTGCCAAGTCCATAAATTATTTCCCCACATACAGATTAGTTTCAAAAGCAACATGTCAATGTAAATCACCCTTTGAGCCTAATCAGAGGACTTTTCTATGAAAGCAGTAGATTTAGTTTACCTCCCTGGGATTAATACTAAAGATATTTTGAAGTTTAAACCTGATTATGTGTTTTGAATATAGTTTTTATTAATATAAAGCCCTTGATGTCCTATGAACAAAGCATAGTCTGCAAGCTGAATAGGTAATAAACATGTATTTGAGGGATAAACAGAAAATGCTTAAGATATTTTCTAAATATTCTTCCTGCTGTGATCCCTATGCCACACAGAATCTGTTAGGAATTATAATCCATTTTTTATGTCCTTGAAAGAGATCTAGTAAGGAAGTCTTCAATTTTTCGTAAGGCTTTAAATAAACCATAATGGCACTCTGGAATATATCTAGAGTGGGATTTCTTTTCAAACTATTTTTTGAACAGAAAGCATTTTAAGCAATGAGCTCTTTCAGTATCTGCTCTGAAGACATTGGCCAGGTGCTTCAGTGAATAATTCATTCACAGCTTTCCTTTCACAGTGAACTATTCAGAGTGGTTTAAATGATTGTACAAAGACTATCCAATATGAAGGTTTAAAAAATGTCCATAGTGTACTTTCCTTTCAAGCTACAGTAAGCAGTGTGATAGCCCCTGAGACAAACAAATACTATATGGAAGTTTCTGTTTGGCTTCTGGTTGAGCTGTTAGCCACTGGATTTTGCAAAGAGATAGAGAGGAAGAATTGGGCCTCATTTGGAAATGGTTTACACCCAGGTATTAGGAACAGACATTGTTAATCCTGAGAGGGAATAAAGTTTCAATGAAGTTGAGTTGGGTATACTTATTGTAACCTTTACTCTTAGTTGATGTAGACAGAACTAGAGATCTATATCTAAATATGTATATATAATTCTTATATGTATAATTGCTGCTGCTGCTGCTGCTGCTGCTAAGTTGCTTCAGTTGTGTCTGACTCTGTGCGACCCCATAGATGGCAGCCCACCAGGCTCCCCTGTCCCTGGAATTCTCCAGGCAAGAACACTGGAGTGGGTTGCCATTTCCTTCTCCGATGCATGAAAGTGAAAAGTGAAAGTGAAGTTGCTCAGTCATGTCTGACTCCTAGTGACCCCATGGACTGCAGCCCACCAGGCCCCTCCGTCCATGGGATTTTCCAGGCAAGAGTGGGTTGCCATTGCCTTCTCCAATATGTATAATTACACATATAGTAAACTTTTTCTCATTTATTCATCACCTGTACTTAAATATGCTTTAAATGCATCTGTATGTGTATGTTGTTTAGTTGCTAAGTCATGTCTGACTCTCTGCAACCTCATGGACTGTAGCCCGCCATGCTCCTGACATGATTTAGAAATAAAACAACAAAGTATGTATATATGTATGTGTGTGCTAAGTTGCTTCAGTTGTGTCCGATTCTCTGCTACCCTATGGACAGTAGCCTGCCAGGCTCCTCTGTTCATGGAATTCTCCAGGCAAAAATACTAGAGTGGGTTGCCATGCCCTCCTCCAGGGAATCTTTCTGACCCAGGGATCAAACTTGTGGCTCTTATTTTTTTTTTTTTTTTATGTACAAGTCTCTGTTTATTCATAATTAGATGTAGGTTATTTTTATACTTTTATTTTTGTGTACAGATTTGCTTAACAATCACTCAATTTCTAGGCCAGGTTCTGGTAACTGAAGAGCCTTTATACGTAGTTTATATTGTCTAGACCTGCAAACTCGAGTCTCTTATGTCTCCTGCACTGACATGCAGGTTCTTTACTGCTAGCATCACCTGGGAAGCCCATGTATATGTATTTATAAGTTTAGGATTTTTAAAAATGTATTCTATTGATAGTCTCATAACAACAGGTATGATACTATTAACTATGTTCTTTTTAGAACTCATCTATTTTAGTCTGGCAAAGCCTTCTTTACATTCTTCTCTTAACTTTACTCTGACTTTTTATTTTCATGTTCTTCACAGACAACTCTTTTTATATAATTCATAAGGTTTTGGTTCCCCAGACCTCTATCCATAACTGTCATGTACGCTGTGCTTTTTCAGGCATGGTGTGTCTATTCTACTGAATTTAACTCTTCCCTTTATTCAGTGCTCACATGTCTAAATATCACTCTTTAATTGTGGACATGCATTTGAGACTGATTTTATAAATGTGATTTTTATGAATATATTTGTGTAGTTCAACCTCAGTATGTATAAAGTCTAATATATCATTACTTAATCTCATGTATTCTCTCTTATGATCTCACCATCTGTCCAGTCACCACACATTAAAATTGTAGTCATCATTAATACCATTTTCTCATCTTTTCCACCTTTCATAAGCATTTCAGTCATTCATAAAATGTAACCTATTTGTCCCTTGTAATATTTCATCCATCTCCTCTTTTATATTCTAGTCAATATGTCATCCAAGTTCTGGTTCTCATTTCTTTTCTCACCCATTCACTTCCTACCTATGCCTGGAATTTTTTCTTTTATGTCTTAAATCTTCTCGCAAGGACATACTCAAACCCATCTCCTGATAGAAAGCTACTTTCTCTTTGCTCCTCTTTTACTTGGTTGTGCACATTCTGCTATGTCTAAGTAACTCTAATATACACCCATCTACATGTCTGCTTTTTCCTTCTAGATTTTAAGTTCTAAGATATATAGGCCATATCATATATATTTGTCCCTTACTGGGGCTTAATGAGAAATGCTGGACTGGAATAAGCACAAGCTGGAATCAAAATTGCAGGGAGAAATACCAGCAACCTCAGATACGCAGATGACACTACCCTTATGGCAGAAAGTGAAGAAGAACTAAAGAGTCTTTTGATGAAAGTGAAAGAGGAGAGTGGAAAAGTTGGCTTAAAGCTCAACATTCAGAAAACTAAGATCATGGCATCTGGTCCCATCACTTCATGGCAAATAGATGGGGAAATAATGGAAACAGTGGCTGACTTTATTTTTCTGGGTTCCAAAATCACTGCAGATGGTGACTGCAGCCATGAAATTAAAAGATGCTTGCTCTTTGGAAGATACACTATGACCAACATAGACGGCATATTAAAAAGCAGAGACATTACTTTGCCAACAAAGTCCATCTAGTCAAATCTATTGTTTTTCCAGTAGTCATGTATGGATGTGAGAGGTGGACTATAAAGAAAGCTGAGAGTCAAAAAATTGATGCTTTTGAACTATGGTGTTGGAGAAGACTCTTAAGAGTCCCTTGAACTGCAAGGAGATCCAACCAATCCATCCTAAAGGAAATCAGTCCTGAGTATTCATTGGAAGGACTGATGCTGAAGCTGAAACTCCAATACTTTGGCCACCTGATGTGATGAACTGACTCATTTGAAAAGATCCTAATGCTGGGAAAGATTGAAGGCGGGAGAAGAAGGGGACGACAGAGCATGAGATGGTTGGATGGCATCACCGACTCAATTGACATGAGTTTGAGTAAACTTCAGGAGTCGGTGATGGACAGGGAGGCCTGGCATGCTACAGTCCATGGGATTGCAAAGAGCTGGACACAACTAAGCGACTTGTGTGAAATTGTTTTTGTTTAGTCACTAAGTTGTATCGAACTCTTGCAACCCTATGGACTCTAACCCACCAGGCTCCTCTATCCATAGGTTCCCGAGACAAGAATACTGGAGTGGGTTGCCATTTCCCAGGGATCTTCCTGACCGAGGGATTAAACCCAGGTCTCCTGCATAGCCAAGTGGATTCTTTACCAGTGAGGTACCAGGGAAGCTCCTTGTATGATATAGGTACTATATAAATACTTGCTTAAATGCACTCAGAAAATCTTAATAATCAAGATTGATCATTGCTTTGGGCATATTGGCCTTTGTTTCCATGGAGGAAAATATATCAGGGGTTGTTTGATTCAGTTCAGTTCAGTTCAGTCACTCAGTGGTGTCCGACTCTTTGCGACCGCATGAACCGCAGCATGTCAGGCCTCCCTGTCCATCACCAACTCCCGGAGTCCACCCACACCCATGTCCATCAAGTCGGTGATGCCATCCAACCATCTCACCCTCTGTCGTCCCCTTCTCCTCCTGCCCCCAATCTTTCCCAGCATCAGGGTCTTTTCCAATGAATCAGCTCTTTGCATCAGGTGACCAAAGTATTGGAGCTTCAGCTTCAACATCAGTCCTTCCAATGAACACCCAGGACTGATCTCCTTTAGGATGGACTGTTGGATCTCCTTGCAGTCCAAGGGTTGTTTGATTAGGGAATGTATATCTTTTCCTATGGTAGGATGACATGTAATAGTCTTTCAGTGTTTTGTTTCTTTAAAGGCTTACTTGGGTTTTATTTTTCTCTCTTGTTTTATTTGAATGAACTTTTATCAAAGAGGAGGAAGCTCTTTACAAATGATTAGTACCATAGTCAACTAAATATGTAGCTACCAGGTAACCACCAAGTAATTAAAGTCTCACCAATGTCCTGTGGTCCTGGGGTTATAACTGTATGCTGAAATTTCCAGAGTGCAGCCTTTTGTAAAATTCTGTTGGCAAAGAACATCAATGTGGATAACATTCTTTCAAAGAATATCACTGAAGGTAGCACTAGAAAAATATTCTGGCCTTCGAGGGCATTTCTAATAGGTGGGTGGGGCAGTGTGTGACTGGACTGCCAATAGATTTGCCTTTGCTTAACCTTGCCTGGTTTTTATGAACTGAAAATTCTAGGGGACTCATCATTATTTATGCACTACAGTTTTTCATTCCCATTATTCCTCTATATTGTAATTTCTCCTCTATATATATAATTTCTCCTCTATATTATAATTATAATTACATGCTCTCTTCAGAGAGAAAGTCATCCTGGAATGAATTTAAGCACTGAGATCTATAAGAACCCTCAGGTACAACTTGGTAGATAATCAGTGGTAATTATCTATCCAAGATGAAACAGTGAAACTCTTCAGAAATGTGTACTTAATGCTATTCTTATTTTCAAATGGCATGAATAACACAGCCAATTTTACTTTAAATACATATTATTGTAGGTGATTTGTCATTAACTTTGACAGTGTCAGTCTCTTCTCACTATCATATTCCATTAATTAGTGTTTCTGGTAATAGAGGTATCCTTTGTAAGGATCAATGCACTCCTGGCTTTTAAAGACAATATAAAGAGGGAAGGATGGGGAAGAGAGGAAGAGAAGAGAAAGGGAGAGAGAGAGAAAGAGAAAGAAAAAGAATAGAAGGAGGAAGAGGAAAATGTTGTGGAGCATGAGAAGAGCAGGATGAAGAACCAAAAAAGGTAGAAAATGAAAAATAGGAAGAAATGAAACGAGTAGACTTATGCTAATGATAAATTGAGGAGGAGAAAAGAATAACACAACAAGTAGACATGTGTATGTGAGACAGCAAAAGGGACACAGATGTATAGAACAGTCTTTTGGACTCTGTGGGAGAGGGAGGGGGTATGATGTGGGAGAATGGCATTAAAACATGTATAATATCATATAAGAAACGAATCGCCAGTCTAGGATCGATGCAGGATACAGGAAGCTTGGGGCTGGTGCACTGGGATGACCCAGAGGGATGGTATGGGGAGGGAGGTGGGAGCGGGGTTCAGGATGGAGAACACGTGTACACCCGTGGTGGATACATGTTGATATGGCAAAACCAATACAATATTGTAAAGTAAAATAATAATAATAATAATAAACTTTAAAAAAAAAGCAGTCACAATCTACAAAGACACATATAACTTACTGGAAAGATACATTTATAATACCTCAGAGGACTCACATATCTTGCAACTGGTCGGACATCTGATCTTGTACCTACACTTACTTCTTAGAGAGCCTACTCTGTATGTACAGCCTATTGGGTGAACAGTGGATTATAAGACCTTTACCTTAGGCCACAATTAAATGAAGGAAGGGCAGATAACTGATCCAGGGAGAACTATTCATTTTCTCCATGCTAGAAACTTGGAATTGGAACACAACAATTATTTTATTTGGTCTCTTCTGACTCCTGGAACTGAGAAAATCTAGACTCAGGAACCGAGGCTGCCATTCAGGGTTAACCATGTTAGGGCCTTTTGTGGAAAAGTTGAGAAAATCAATCTTATGAGAAAGAAGTCTAAAGAAAAATCACAGAGAGAAGGAGAGACAACAGCTCATGTAGCTCCAGAGGTAAGAAGAGAATAATTCGCGCTCCTGTCAGCCTTCCATTTCCTGGTGTCATTCCATTATGCAGGCCAGCTCCATTTGTTGCCTTTGTGTTCTATATCTATATTAATCAACCAGGGCTGCCATAGCAAAATTCAGGGGACTGGATGGCTTCAACAACAGAGAAGTATTTTCTCAAAGTTGGAGTTCCTAGATCAGGTTGCTAGAATAGTCATGTTCTGGTGAGAGCTGTCTTCGTGGCTATAGATAGCTACCTTCTTGCTGTGTTATCACATGGCAGAGAGAGATCTGGTATTTCTTCCTCTTATAAGGTTACTCATCCCATTGTGAAACCTCCCACCCACCCCTAATCCCTGTCATGACCTTACCTAAATATAATTACCTCCAAAGGATCCCATTTTCAAGTACCATCACACTGGGCGTTAAGATACCAACATGAATTTGTGGCGGACCTAATTCCATTCATGGCAATACCTTTGCAAAACAAACACACCCCAATTTTTATGTTTAAGGTAGCTGTGATGGAAATGGTCTCAGAATCTGATTGATCACCAAGTTTCCCTGGTGATTTTGATTCTGCTTCTTTACAAATCACAGTTTGGGAAATGCTGTACCAAAAGAATGTGAAGAATCAAGATCAGGCAATAAAGGGTTAGGGCAGGACTGGCTGCAAAGAGTGACAAAGTAAGCAGAATCAAGGCCATAGCTAGGCTCCAGCAGGAGAGTATTGTGGAAAAAAGTAAGATACTACTCTTACTGAGCAGAATGACACTGGTGTCTGTTTATGACTAGGCTATTCTAAATATGCAGGGATGGGGCAGACAGATGCTGGCATTATATATTCATAGCTCTGATCCCTCACTATTCAGACTTACAGTTCAAAACAAACACCTATGGCTAAAAGACTGTCCATTACATGAGATGAATTCACATAAACTAATCCAGAAACCTAAAAGTCATTCTTAATTTCTCGCTTCATTAAATCTAAATAATACCTGAATTCTTTCAGCACTATCTTCAAAATATCCAGAATACATTTGCTTTTCTCCACCTTCATTAAAACCTTAATATAATTTGTTTCTCACCCATACTGCTCTAATAGACATCTGTTTTGTCTTCCTGTTGTCATTTTTTATCCCGTCCAAACTATTTTTCCTAGAGCATCCAGGTACATCTTTAAATAGTGAAAGTATCATATCCCCTTTCTATTTAAAATAGTTCATGTCTTCTAAATTCTCTTTAGGATAAAGCTCAATCTCCACTTAATGGTTATAAGTCCCTCTATGATCCCTCCAGCTTTACCTCTTAAAATCTTATGCCTGGAGCTTTGAGTTTCAATAAAATTTAACTGTTTGTTGTTTCTTACCTTTACCATATTTCTTATTCTCATATATTTTTTTCATACCCATGAATACATTCATGTAACCAGATGAAAAAAAAAAGAACATAACTAAATTCTCTTTACAGTAACTCTAAAAAATCTCTTTATGATCCCTCAAGCTATTTCCTTCTGTCTAAACCTAATCGCCATAATTGTAGGTTATTTTTTCTGTTTTTAAAATTTGATATAAATGTATATATTACTTTATAACTTTTGCTCAACATTGTTTATGAGATTCATCCACATTGTTGCATGTAGCAGTAGTTCACACTTTCTCATTACTATATAGTATTCCATTGTATGAATTTGCAACCATTTAAAAATTCATTGTACTGCTTATGGACATTTCAGTAGTTTCCACTTTGAATTTACTATGAATTAAGCTGCTATGAGCATTCTTATATATGTCTCTTGAGGTATATATGCACTCATTTCATCTGGGAAATACCCACAAGTGAATCCTGTTCTTTATTGCTCAACATAATTTAGATCTCATCTCCTCTAAGAAGGCTTCTCTACTCCACAACCCCAAATCCTGTTAGATGATCTTCTTCGTGGGCATAGGAGTCTATGCTTAAGAGAGTACACAACAATCTGTAATGTAATCTGTTTGAAAGCATGTTTCCCCCCATAGATTTAAAGCTCCTTAGGGGTAGGGACTCTATCTTATTCTTTGTATTTTTAGTGCATAACAGAGTTCCTGGTACATGGACAATCAATAATGTTTAGTAATATATAAGTATTAATGCAGCCATATATGCAAATCACATATTAATGGACTGGACCAATACTGAAGAGTTCTGAAATTGTCTAATTAATAAACTTCTGAGCACCTGAAGTGAAGTGAAAGTCACTCAGTCATGTCTGACTCTTTGCAACCCCTTGGAATTCTCAAGGACTGAATACTGGAATGGGCAGCCATTCCCTTCTCCAGGGGGTCTTCCAAACCCAGGGACTGAACCCAGGTCTCCCACACTGCAGGCAAATTCTTTACCAGCTGAGCCACCAGGGAAGCCCAAGAATACTGGAGTGGGTAGCCTATTACTTCTCCAGGGAATCTTCCCAACCCAGGAATCCAAATGGGGTCTCCTGCATTGCAGGCAGATTCTTAACCAGCTGAGCTACCAGGAAAGTCCACCTACTGTGTGACCAAATGGATGGTAGGTGATGTTGCAGATGCCAAATACAGGCATACCTCATTTTGTTGCACTTAGCTTTTTGTGCTTTGCAAATATCATGGTTTTTAAAAATTGTAAACTGCCACAAACTGCACTCAAATAAGATGGTAAAATTAATGTTTGTGTATTCTTACAGCTCCACTGACCAGATATTCTCCTGATCCCACCCCCCTCTTCCAGATCTCCCTATTAAAATTAGGCCAGTTAGTAACCTTACAGTGTCCTTTACATGTTCAAGTGAAAGGATGAGTAACACGTCTCTCAATTTAAAACAAAAACTAGAAATGATTGAGTTTAGTGAGGAATGCATGCTAAAGCTGTGATAGGCTGAAAGCTAGGCCTCCTTTGTGAAACAATTAGCCAAGTTATGAATGCAAAGAAAAAATTCTTGATGGAAATTAAAAATGCTACTCCAGTGAACACGTGCATGATAAGACAGTGAAGCAGACTTATTGTTGATACACAGGAAGTTTTAATGGTCTGGATAGAAGATCAAGTCAGCCACAAAATTCCCTTACGTTAAAGCCTAATGCGAAGAGTTGACTCATTGGAAAAGACCCTGATGCTGGGAGGGATTGGGGGCAGGAGGAGAAGGGGACGACACAGGATGAGATGGCTGGATGGCATCACCGACTCGATGCACATGTGTGTATGAACTCTGGGAGTTGGTGATGGACAGGGAGGCCTGGTGTGCTGTGATTCATGGGGTCACAAAGAGTCGGACACAACTGAGCGACTGAACTGAACTGAATCCAGAGAAAAGTCCATTCCAACCCCTCATGGATCACTTTGAGGGGTTCAAGACTTCAGTAAAAGAAGTCACTACAGGTGTGGTGGAAATAGCAAGAAAACTAGAATTAAAAGTGGAGCCTAAAGATGTGAGTGAATTCCTGCAATTTCAAGCTAAACCTTGAATGGATGAGGAATTGCTTCTTAGTAATGTGTAAATAAAGCACTTTCTTTAGATAGAATCTACTCCTAGTGAAGATATTATGAAGATTGCTGAAATAGTAACAAAGGATTTGGAATTTTACATAAACTTTCTTACTAGAGCAGCAGCAGGGTTTGAGAGGATTGACTCCAATTTTGAAAGTTCTGTGGGTGAAATGCTATCAAACAGCATTTCATGTTACAGAGAAATTGTTCATGAAAGAAAGAGTCAATTGGTATAGTTAACTTCATTGTTGTCTTATTTTAAGAAGTTGCCACAGCCACCCAAGCCTTCAGCAACAATAACTCTAGTCAGTCAGCAGCCATTGACATGGAAGCAAGACCTTCCACCAGCAAAGAGATTAGATTTGTTGAAGGCGCCGATGATGATGGTTAGCTATTTTTTGTAAGCAATATAGTATTTTTAAAGTAATGCATGTGCATTTTTTTTTCAGATGTAATGTTATTGCACACTTAATAGACTACACTAAGAGCTGACTCATTTGAAAAGACCCTGATGTTGGGAAAGATTGAAGGCAGGAGGAGAAGGGGATGACAGAGGATGAGATGGTTAGATGGCATCACCGACTTAATGGACATGAGTTTGGGTAAATTCCAGGAGTTTGGTGATGGACAGGGAGGCCTGGTGTGCTGCAGTTCATGGGGTCACAAAGAGTCAGACATGACTGAACAACTGAACTGAACTGATAGTGTAAACGTAACTTTTATGTGCATTGGAAAACCAAAAAAATTTTGTGACTCTTTGTGTTATTTGCTTTATTGTGGTAGTATGGAACTGAACCCCAAACATCTCCAATAAATGCCAATAGTAAAAAAAAAAAAAAAAACAGGATAAGCATACAGTTTTGGTCAGTAGAATTAATTTGTATTCACAAAATTGTCAGAAAACAATAAATAGTTAACCGTATTATAAAATGGCTCTTAGTACTTAGATTTCAGAGAAGGGAGAGACTGTTGAAGTTGAAAGATTCTCAAAGATGAGTTTGGGTAAGTGCTGGAGTAGGTATATCATGTTTAGGAAGGAACAGTGTGGGGAGGTTGAGGAATAGCACAATGATCTCAGAGATCTGGCAGATTTGCTTTTCATATTCCTCATCACTTCTGTGGACCAAGCATTGTGTTTTGAGACAGACTTGGTGTACTTTTGGACTAACAGATATGGCTTACAGAGTCCTCCATGTCTTACTAAGTAAATTGCCCTTTAATCTATATACAGTGGAAATTCAACTGATGGGTGTCATGAAGGCAAGTGATAAATCATTTGGAGGATGATGAGGGTCTGAATTATGCAGTAACAGTAAAAGCATGTGGAAGTTATCGAGAGGTGGAAAAACTAGAATGTCATGGTACCAGGATATTGTAGTGTGTGGTGCATTTTAATGCAGCAAATATGACAACATGGAAACATTTTTGAAACAAATATGGTGCTTTGCCAATTTGTGACCCAAAATATTTCAGTGGAACATGGAAATACGTAATTATTTTTAATACTGATATTTTTCTTATAAGGATGGAAACGTCTTCGGATCTTGCTAAATTTTGACAAAATAATTCTTACATTGAAATGTTGCTGTGCTGTATTAAAAGAAAACCTTAAAATGAAGTCTCATCAAAGGCTTTATAAGTTATGTATTCATGTATCTGGGACACACTTTGTACTCTGGAATGAAGAAGCAACAGGCAGTTTTCATGAACAGATTGAGAAAGGTCTCTATAAACTAGGAGTTCTTAGGATTTAAGAACCATGATAAACTAAGATGACTCTAAGCTTACTTTCTTTTTTTTTTAATTTTATTTAATTTTTAAACTTTACATAATTGTATTAGTTTTGCCAAATATCAAAATGAATCCACCACAGGTATACATGTGTTCCCCATCCTGAACCCTCCTCCCTCCTCCCTCCCCATACCATCCCTCTGGGTCATCCCAGTGCACTAGCCCCAAGCGTCCAGTATCGTGCATAGAACTTGGACTGGCATCTCGTTTCATACATGATATTTTACATGTTTCAATGCCATTCTCCCAAATCTTCCCACCCTCTCCCTCTCCCACAGAGTCCATAAGACTGTTCTATACATCACTGTCTCTTTTGCTGTCTGGTTCACAGGGTTATTGTTACCATCTTTCTAAATGCCATATATATGCGTTAGTATACTGTTTTTCCTTCTGGCTTACTTCACTCTGTATAATAGGCTCCAGTTTCATCCACCTCATTAGAACTGATTCAAATGTATTCTTTTTAATGGCTGAGTAATACTCCATTGTGTATATGTACCACAGCTTTCTTATCCATTCATCTGCTGATGGGCATCTAGGTTGCTTCCATGTCCTGGCTATTATAAACAGTGCTGCGATGAACATTGGGGTACACGTGTCTCTTTCCCTTCTGGGTTCCTCAGTGTGTATGCCTAGCAATGGGATTGCTGGATCATAAGGCAGTTCTATTTCCAGTTTTTTAAGGAATCTCCACACTGTTCTCCATAGTGGCTGTACTAGTTTGCATTCCCACCAACAGTGTAAGAGGGTTCCCTTTTCTCCACACCCTCTCCAGCATTTATTATTTGTAGACTTTTGGATCGCAGCCATTCTGACTGGTGTGAAATGGTACCTCATAGTGGTTTTGATTTGCATTTCTCTGATAATGAGTGATGTTGAGCATCTTTTCATGTGTTTGTTAGCCATCTGTATGTCTTCTTTGGAGAAATGTCTATTTAGTTCTTTGGCCCATTTTTTGATTGGGTCATTTATTTTTCTGGAGTTGAGCTGTAGGAGTTGCTTGTATATTTTTGAGATTAGTTTTTTGTCAGTTGCTTCATTTGCTATTATTTTCTCCCATTCTGAAGGCTGTCTTTTCACCTTGCTAATAGTTTCCTTTGATGTGCAGAAGCTTTTAAGGTTAATTAGGTCCCATTTGTTTATTTTTGCTTTTATTTACAATATTCTGGGAGGTGGGTCATAGAGGATCCTGCTGTGATGTATGTCAGAGAGTGTTTTGCCTACGTTCTCCTTTAGGAGTTTTATAGTTTCTGGTCTTACGTTTAGATCTTTAATCCATTTTGAGTTTATTTTTGTGTATGGTGTTAGAAAGTGTTCTAGTTTCATTCTTTTACAAGTGGTTGACCAGATTTCCCAGCACCACTTGTTAAAGAGATTGTCTTTAATCCATTGTATATTCTTGCCTCCCTTGTCAAAGATAAGGTGTCCATATGTGCGTGGATTTATCTCTGGGCTTTCTATTTTGTTCCATTGATCTATATTTCTGTCTTTGTGCCAGTACCATACTGTCTTGATAACTGTGGCTTTGTAGTAGAGCCTGAAGTCAGGTAGGTTGATTCCTCCAGTTCCATTCTTCTTTCTCAGGATCGCTTTGGCTATTCAAGGTTTTTTGTATTTCCATACCAATTGTGAAATTATTTGTTCTAGCTCTGTGAAGAATACTGTTGGTAGCTTGATAGGGATTGCATTGAATCTATAAATTGCTTTGGGTAGTATACTCATTTTCACTATATTGATTCTTCCAATCCATGAACATGGTATATTTCTCCATCTATTAGTGTCCTCTTTGATTTCTTTTACCAGTGTTTTATAGTTTTCTATATATAGGTCTTTAGTTTCTTTAGGTAGATATAGTCCCAAGTATTTTATTCTTTCCGTTGCAATGGTGAATGGAATTGTTTCCTTAATTTCTCTTTCTGTTTTCTCAGTATTAGTGTATAGGAATGCAAGGGATTTCTGTGTGTTGATTTTATATCCTGCAACTTTACTATAGTCATTGATTAGTTCCAGTAATTTTCTGGTGGAGTCTTTAGGGTTTTCTATGTAGAGGATCATGTCATCTGCAAATAGTGAGAGTTTTACTTCTTCTTTTCCAATTTGGATTCCTTTAAAAGAAGAAGTAAAACTCTCACTATTTGCAGATGACATGATCCTCTATATAAGCTTACTTTCTTAGTAGTAATTTCTCACTATGGTCAAGCATGAAAATTGCAGGGGCAGGGATGGACTTTAAAAATGCTATTGCCTAGGCCACCTCTTATGTGTGGCCTGGATATCACCATTTAAAAAAATGGAATATTGTGCCTTGGTTTGGTGATGATTGTTCAGATACAACACTAAAAGCATGATCTATGAAAGTAAAAATTGCTAGTTGAATTTCAGTGAAATTAAAGACTTCTGCCCTATGAAAGATACTTTTACGAAAATTAAAAGATAAACCACAGGCTGGGAGAAAATCTTTGCAAAATACATATCTTATAAAGTACCAATATCCAACATATACAAGGAGCTCATCATGTCATGAAGTCGTGAAGTCACTCAGTCGTGTCTGACTCTTTGTGACCCCATGGACTGTAGCCCACCAGGCTCCTCCATCCATGGAATTTTCTAGGCAAGAGTACTCAAAAAGAAAACAGTCCAATTCAAAAGTTGACCAGATATCTGAAGAGAGACACATCCTTGAAGATATGCAGATGGCAAAGAATCATGTAAAAAGATGCTTAACATCATATGCCATGGGCTAATTGCAAATTAAACCAATGGAATACTGCTACTCAACTATTTGAATGGCTACAATTCAAAACACTGGCAACAAATGATGAGAATGTGGAGCAACAGACACTCATTCATCGCTGGTGGGAATGAAAAATGATATATTCAAACTGGAAGACAGTGTGGCGGTTTCTGACAGAACTCAACATACTCTTCCCATATAATTTAGTAGTCTTGCTCCTTGGTATTTACCCAAATAACCTGAAAACTAAGGTCTATGCAAGCATTTGCGTATGAATGTTTATAGCATCTTTATCACATTTGCCAAAACACCAAAGCAGTCAAGATAACCTTCAATAAGTGAATGGACAAACAAACTGGTCCATCTAGACAATGGAATATTATTCAGAGGTTAAAAAAAATTAGCTACCAAGCCATGGAGACACATGGTGAAATATTAAAAGCATACTGCTAAGTCAAAGAAGCCTACCTAAGGAGGCTGTATATTTTATGATTCCAATTCTATGACTTTGTGGAAAAGAAAAACTGTTATGCTAGTAAAGGGATCAGTGGTTGCTAGGGGTTATGAGGTTGTAAGGGAGGGATGAGTAGGTAGAGAAGAGAGGATTTTTTGGACCCTGAAACTATTCTATATGATACAATAGTGATGGAAATATGTCATGATGCATCTTTTAAAACTCATGGAATGTATATCACAAAGAGTGAATCCTGATGTAAACTATGGAAATTCAGTTAATGTGTCAGTATTGGTTCACCAGGTGTGTTAAAAACTTAAATTCAACTGAGTAAATTTAAATATCTAATTGGTTTTAATCCACAGTTCTTGGAGCTGGCGGTATCTCATCTAGCAAGTAGAAAGGCACTCTTAGGAGTTGTACAAAATGAAAATGGGAGATGGGGGCATGGGAAGGAGTTTCAAGAGAGAGCAGATGTATGTATACTTACAGATCATTCACACTGTTGTATAGCACAAACTAACACAGCCTTGTAAAGCAATTATCCTCCAATTTTAAAAAATAAGTAAAAGAAAAATTTTTTTATAGGCAGGAAAATGGTGGGCCAAGGAAGTTAAAATGGAGTATTGGTGCGACTAAGATCACCTGCCTTTAGAGGAATATTGGGGATTTTAGGCAAATTACTTCCGTGGTGTTGACTGGGAGATTTTAAACTGATTTTGGTTTAAAATTCCACTCATGGGAGAGACTGAGAATGCAGTGGGTTTAGGTTTTAAGTCTTAGTGGATGTTAGCATAAGTGACTCCATTGTGGACCTGTTCTTTCTTTTTAACAGTTGTAATGATTGTACTATACTGGCACAAAATGTGAATTTTAAAGGAAACTGTACATGGAGAAAGGGAGGATGTGGAAATCCTGTATTTGCTTGTCTATAAACTTAAACCCCTATAAAGAAAACAAGGCCTATTGATTAAAAACAATCTGTTTAGGTTATCCTAATATGCTGCTGTGGTGGAGAATCAAGGAACTACATTTATTTAATTTGGGATCTGCAAGAAATTTAGAGCAATTTATCAAAATAAGGGACACAGAAGGAGTATTGGTGGTATAAATGATGGAATTCTGTACAGGATATTCTCATTTTTAATTGCCTGAGAACAATTCAGGTAGGGGCACCCAGTGGACATTTATTTCAACTTTTTCCTAATCACCATTATCCAAGCAATATTTGAAAAACCACCACAGTTTAACATTTAAAACCATAATGGATTTGAAAATGATGATGCAGAGCAAACTTCTAATTAGAAAATATTACTGGCCTCAAGATTCTATCCATAGCAACAGCACTTAAATGCTACCTCCTGCTTTGGCTGTAGTTATATATTTTGCACAAAATAATATATTGTCCCTTGATATGTAATTCTTAATGTAAAAAGAGAGAGAGAGAGAAGAAAATAAGCACTAAAAACACCCCATGGCATTTTGCATAACAAAAGCATACATATGCGTAGGTGAAATTCACATAACTAAACAGAGCAAATGAATGTATTCCTCCAGAGACAGAAGTATTTCCTGGATAACCAAATAAAACTTCTGTTAAAAGATATTTCTTCCCTTTGTTTGTACCTGCTTAAAATGCTCTACAATTCTTTTCAAAGCAGTTAAGAACTGCATTTTGAACTCTGCTATTGGTTTTATTCATCCTTTTCTTGCTGCACCTACTCTAGCAGTTCATCATAAACCAATCTTATCTCTGGAATTTACAATAACCCAAACACATGCTGAAAATGATTTGAATTGGTTTGCTAAGATAAAGCTAAAGTATCTTTCTCCTCATTGCTATGTAGTTAAAGATGTCAGTCACCTAAGGTAAGATCACTAAGGTTTTTCTGTATCTACAAATTTAAATGAAGAGAATTGAAATGATTACTATTTAATAAGCATTTTATTGAATTAATTTGATCTGTAACATTGTATAAGTCTAAGATGTACAGTGCATTCTGTTCAGTTCAGTTGCTCAGTTGCGTCTGACTCTCTTGCGACCCCATGGACTGCAGCACCACAGGCATCCCTGTCCATCACCAACTCCCAGACCTTGCTCAAACTCATGTCCATCAAGTCAATGATGGCATCCAACCATCTCATCCTCTGTTGTCCCCTTCTCCTCCTGCCTTCAATCTTTCCCAGAGTCAGGGTCTTTTCAATGATGCATTTATAAATTGTGATATGATTCCGTTATAGTGATAATTATCACATTACAGAATTATAGTACCCTATTTTTGTCTATGTTCATTGCTGTGTTAATTAGCTATGGCTTTTTTTTTTTTACTAGTTATTAAAAGGTTTTACCCTCTGTCTTATATTTCTTACCCACATTCCCTGGTAACCACTATTTTATTCTGTTCCTTACAGGTTTAATTTTTTTAGACTCCACATAAAAGTAATATCATATGGTACTTGTCTTTGCCTGACTTAACCCACTTAGAATAATGTGCTCAAGGTTGAACTACATTGTCACAAATGAAAGGATACCTTCTTTTCTCTTGGATAAATAGTATTCCATAATGTATATGTAACACATCTTTATCCGTTAATCTATTGATGAGTGTTTGGTTGTTTACATATCTTGGCTATTTTGAATTATGTGGCAATAAACATGTTGTTGTTATTGCTCAGTCACTAAGTCATGTCCCACTCTTCACAACCCCGTGGACTGCAGAACACTAGGCTCCTCTGTCCTCTACTATCTCCCTGAGTTTCTCAAATTCATATCTGTTTAGTGGGTGGTGCCATTCAACCATCTCATCCTCTGTTGTCCCTTTCTCTTCTTGCCTTCAATCTTTCCTAGCATTCCAGTGAGTTGACATCTTTACTATGTTGAATCTTAAATTACACATCTTACACATGTTTTTCTAGTTTATACCTAAGACCTTCAAATTTGTTTTTCATTTAGTAGAAAGCATATTATCATTAAACAAATACATTTAGAAAATCACAATATTATTCTCCAGTTTAGGAACTTGACAATTAGTTTATTTGACCTATTGTATATACTATATAACAGATGGCTTCTGGGATCTCCTTCATTTCCAAAATTCTAGTTTATGTTCTTTTCCAGAAGTTATAGCTATCCTCGCCTATAAGTACAATAAATGTAATATTACCCTCTGCTTGTTTTGAGAATGCCCTTATTCTGCCTTAACACAAAAGTATCTTCCCTACTCAACTGTCCCATATCTTTAAAATATAGGTTTAGAGTTTTAGATTTTATATATATATATATGTGTATATATATATATATATATATATATATATATATATATATACGTATATATATATATGAATAAGAATCCCCTTTTGAGTCTTTAACATATTGAATTTTTATTTGAAATCATAAAGCTTCAGTACCATATTTACAAATTATTGGGAGAGAAGAAGGTGAGTGGTTAGGAGTTTGAGTAGCCATATTCTAAAAGTCCATCACAGATTTTTCCGTGTAGACTAAATAATGACTTCTGGTATAATATCTAATTTTCTTCTAACTTTCAAAGTCACAGAATTAATTCGGGAGTTGCAGTTTATTAGTTTAACTGATGATTACATCTACATTTATTTTTAATATGTGTGTGTGCACAAAGTCACTTCAGTCATGTCCAACTCTTTGCAACCTTATGGACTGTAGCCCATCCATGGGGCTCCTCTGTCTATGAGATTCTCCAGGCAAGAATACTGAAGTGGGTATCCATTTCCTTTTCCAGGGATCTCCCTGACCCAGGGATCAAACCCATGTCTGTTACATCTCCTGCATTGGCAAGCAGGTTCTTTACCACTAGCGCCAGTTGGAAAGACCTAATATAGTACATACCAAATCCTAATTTTGTAGAAGATTTTTTGCCTCATTAGTTAAAATGCCAACTAGCCACAAAGATCCAACCTTTTGTTTTCTTTGTTTTCTCTATTTTTATATTTTTAAATTTATTGCTTTATTATTCCATTCTTTATGTTTTCTCAGGTTTCTTTTGCTCTTCCTTTTTCTATCACCTTGAGGAAAGAACTAAGCCTATTTACTTGATGCCTTTTCTCTTTTCTGTTGTATGTATTTAATGCTATAAATTTCCCACTCAGCATTGCTTTAATAGTATACTACAAATTTTGATATATTGTGTGTTCATTTTCTTTAATTTCTAGTACTTTCTGAAATTTAGCAAGAGACTTCCTTTTTGATTGATGGTTATTTGGATGTACATTGTTTAATTTTTAAATATTTGTCTTTAAAATATATTGTGTTCTTTCTATTGATTTTTAGTTTGATTCAATTATATTTAGAGAACATGTTCTATATAATTTTATTGAGATTTGTTTTGTGACTCAGTATATGGTATATCTTGTGAATGTTTAGTGGGTGCTTGGAAATAATACCTATCTTGCTATAGTGTGGGAGTGTTCTATAAGTGTTAATTAGGTGCTGTTGGTTGACAGTATATTGTCCATTGTTTTTACATCTTTCCTGATTTCTGGTTAGTTTATTAACTGGTGCAACTGAGGTGTTGAATTTCTTAAGTATAATCATGAATTTATCTGTTTCTGTGTACAGCTCAGGTTTTGCTTCACCTATTTTGCAGCCTCTTGTTTAATACACACACATTTAGGACCTCTATATATTTTTGATGGATTTATCCTTTCATTATTGTTTAATGTCCCACTTCATCCTGAATAATTTTTTTTTTTTGCTCTGAAATGTATAATACTTAAGCTGATATTAACATAGCTACTCCCACTTGTTTGGTGTTTCAATTATATATATTTTCCATCCCTGTATACTCAATCTTCTTTGTTTGAAGTGAATTTTGTGTAAATGGCATATAGCTGTGTACTGGTTTTTATCCATTCTGCTGATCTCTGTCTTTTGTGTATTTATGCCATTTATAGATAAATTATTGATATGTTATGTATAAGTCTACCATTTTAACATATATTTACTCTTTTCTCCCCCCTCAGTTTCTTGTTTCTCTGTTCTTTTCTTCCTATATTGATTGGGATACTTTTGTAAATCTTGATTTACTTATAGTTTTTTAAAACTATATCACCCTATAGCTTGCTTCATGGTTGCTATAGATATTAACATATATAAATATAAAAATATTGAGTATGACATCAAGTATGATTTAAGAAACTCACCTTATAGTCATCCCTATATTATTCATTCTTTTATTCCTCCTTTTCCTTTCTGAAGTTTCACGCCTTCTTCTGCTTTTATTTTCTTTCTTTTTTGGAGAGCTTTCTTTAGTCACTTTTAAGGATTTAAGTTCCTTTTGAATACCATTCTCTTTTCCTTATCCAGTGATACAAATATTAGATCTTTTGTTATTGCCTCCCAGGTCTCTGAGGCCCTGTTCTTTTATGTGTGTGTGTGTGTGTGTGGTTTTCAATTTGTGTGAATTCTAATTCTGTGCCCTGAGGTTTACTGAATCTTTTCTCTGTGTTCTCCATTCCTATATTGAGACCATTCAGTAAGGTTTTGATTCTTTTTTTTTTTTTGTCTTTTCCAGTGTTTTAATTCCATCTGATTCTTTTCCTTGCTTCTGTTTCTTTGCTGAGATTTTGTAATTTTTTTCATTTGCTTCAAGATAATAATTGCCAGATGAAGTGTTTTTCCTATGCCGCAATCCCTGTTGGTTATCCCATGTGGGCAAAAGGGATTCCCTAGGCCTCTTGATATGCCATTAGGAGACTGAGTAACACTGGGTTTGTGGAACAGAACATTTATCTTGTTCTGCTGCACTGAGTTGCCTTGCCAGTTAGCTTCCTGCTCAATCTCTGCCACTGTTGCTCGGGGGTGGTGGTGGTGACAGCTGCCTGGGCTACCCTTTGTCATTGGGTGGAAGTGTTGATAAATGTTGTTTCTAAGTCACCATCTACCACTAGATTTGGAGCCAGGAAGATATCAAGCCTGTTATTTGTTTTCCTACTGTTGAGTAGTTAGATGGGAAACATCAAGTCTGGACCATCTTGTTCTCATGAGTATAGAGCTGGGAGACTGGAGATTTTGGTTGCTTTTTGCTGCTGTGTGAATGGCTGGGAGATGCAAGACTTAGATCTGCTACTACTGCTGCTGAGTAGGGGGCCAGGAAACACTAGCCTTGTTGGCACCCCCTTTGCAGGGATAGCAGAGTTCTGCTGCCATCAGGTGGGGGAGGGGGATGGTAATGTCCTGCTGTATCATCATTAGGACCACTGGTGTGGGTAGTGTGGCTACATGTTTTTAAAAACTCAACTTTATCATACTTTCATACTTTCATATACCAAATCTAGGTATAGGGCTAACATGCAAATTACTTCTTTTTTCTGTAAGATGTTACATACTGTAATCCAGGGTGGGAATATCCTAACCTTTATTGTCTGATTTATATGAAATAAATATACTATATGCTCTAGAAGTGTTATAAAATTATAATTCTATATGTCAAATTGGCTTAGAGCAGTGATGCATTATTTGGCCCACAAATTTTCTTCAAGATATTGAGATAAGTTTTTCTTCTCATAAACATTAGAGAAGCAATTTAGGATGAACTCTCTTCTAAAGATTCAAAAATTCCTGTGATGCCAGATCAGTTCGTTCTGTTGAAAAAAATGAACAGCATTTATCAGATACCTGGTTAATTTCCTCAGAAGTTATCTTGGATGAAAGTTCACACCAATTATCTGTCATCATTATTTGCTATTATAACATGTTGCCTCTACTAGATGCATAGTTACACTACCACTCATAAGAGTGTGTGTGTATGTGCACATATGCTTCTGCCTATATTTATGAAAGGATAGTAATGAAATGCAAGAATAGTTTTTATGTTGTTCTCATGATGTTTGTTATTACCAAACTTCTTGGGAGTACATTCTCTGTAGAATACATTACTGGTTTATTCTTCTTGTTTTAGAGACCTGAAAAGTCAGTTAATATGCACAAAGTATATTTTCAAAATTTTTTTACAAGCTTCCTAAATATTTGGAAAGTTTCATAAAATAAATCATCCTGGGCTTCTGATTTAGTAGACCAGTTTTATAAAAATCACTGAGTATTATGTTTTCAATAATGGACCCTGTAATTATTCTGAAATCTCCAATAAATCTTATTCACAGTTGCTATTATACAAAGATTGTAGCCAAAAAGTTTGTGTTCAGATATAATAATAATCATTTAGCTATTAATTGTAGAAGTCTTTATTGAGCAACTGAGCCAGGCCTGAACTAAGAACACAAAGATCAATAAGACCCTGAGGATGATCTTCAAATGAGAAATTCTAATGTTTCAAAGTAAAAATTTCCCTATAATAGAAGTCCTCCTAATGGATACCAGTCTATTTGTTCTGCCCTTTTTTCAAATATTCTGAGACAGTGGGAAGAGAGAGGACCCAACCATAACAAGAGTTTTTCATTTAACCTATACATTCTATGATACAGTTTTTGTGCTGTTAAAGTATAATGCTTGTAAGGAAAATTGTACTGAGCCACGGGCTATAATTTTTCTTTGTTGGCTATGTTTTTTTGTTTGGATTTTCTGTTCATTGGACTTTAGTGAATAAGTTGATGTATCAATAATACTAAAGGAGTCTTTGAAAGAGAAAAATTCCAAAATTACATAATCCTAACAGAGCAACTATTTTTATCCTCATGTATTCCTTTCTTGTACTTATCCACTTACACATTTTCAGATACTTGCAGTTTGTTGTACATATTGTTCTTTTTTTTTGCTTTGAATTTAAAGTGGCATAACTCAACCATGTTTCTTAAAAAATACAAATTTTTAATAGCTGCATAAAAATCTAGTATTCATGCAGGTTTCTTCTTTTTTTTTGTATAAAATAGTGGATTTGACATTTTTCCTCTCAGTAATTTGATTTTTATTCAGATTTCATAAGTCATTTTGCTTGGTTATGCCTTAGTTGGGTTGGTATACTACAACTTTAGAGCTTAAACTAGAGTCTGTATAGATAAATGGTTTCATTAGCTTATATAATCTTGAGAGAGCATGTTCGCATTGGAGGGTCACTGAAGAAGTTTGGAGATGGGATTTGGAGGTAGTTTGCAAAGGGACGCTCTGCCTTCCTTTCTGCTGCAGGATGATTTTGTAGTTTTATATACTTTCAATGGTATCTTTTTCTACTTTATCATATTGCACTTCTTGTAACCACATTATTATTGTATAAATGCTTATCACATTAATTAAATTGTGTTGAAA
This sequence comes from Bos javanicus, assembly GCF_032452875.1. Lineage (NCBI taxonomy): Eukaryota > Metazoa > Chordata > Mammalia > Artiodactyla > Bovidae > Bos > Bos javanicus. The sequence goes on from NC_083897.1 coordinate 6,230,485, forward strand.
ACAGGTCTCTAATTCAACAGCAATAAATCACACATTTCCTGACTATTAAAGCCATGGGATACAGAAACAGTGTTAGTTACCAATGGTAGTGAAAAGTGGTTTCTATGCTATTTCCATTGTTGATTTTTGGTTAAACAAATAAAATATTATTAAGCCTCATGTTGATGCAGTTAAATTGTTTACTCAGTAATTTGTCTCATTTCAACTAAATGGTTTTATTTAGCTGGAATTAAATAACTAATTCTCCTCCTACACTTGTCAGTATGAAGCTATTCAACGTCTGATTGAGGTCTGTGTTAATTTGCTTTCTGACCCTCACGCTTACTCCTTGAATACCACACTAGGAGCCAATTTGGTGAATTCCCATCATCTTTTCTGTAAATGAAAACAGAAATTACTGGTTTTTATGGAAAGGACTTGGATTTTAATGAAAGGATGCATTTGCTTCTCTCAGATGTACCATTCCAGGGGGATTAATTAGTAGAACTCTGATTAAAAATGTGTCATAGTACCTGCTTCCAAGGAACAGTGTTCTATGCTGAGACAGCCTGCTATAGGTAGAAGAGAGCTTCTTATTTATTTCACTGGGAGGTAATATAATACATTTTAAAATGTGTCTGACCAAATGTAAACAGAGAGACATTTGGTCCAATTTACTAAACATTAATTTATGTGTATATGTTGTGTCATTGCCATATAGACTGCTATATCAGGAGAGCCAACATTAACCCTGTGTTCATATTGCATGGAGAGAACTTTTTTCTTCTCTGGCTAAAGTTTGAAATTTGTTTACCTAGGAATTTGATTAGTAATACATTTTTGACCAGGTGAATACTATCTGCTTAATTTAATCGAATCCTTTTCTCATTTCAGAAAGTTTGTAAGATTCACTGATGACTGTGCTTTACTTTGCATCATCAGTGGAAAACTCAGTCTTTCGGTTATATAGATTTAAAGTGAAAATGAAGGGAAATGAACAAGAACACAGAAAGTATGAATGATGGAGAAACATGGTGTACTACAAGCTAAAACAGATGGGTAACTGTGGCCAGGATACATATCTAAGTATTATAACATTTATAATTTAGTCTACCAAATAAGACTGACTATTAAAATATTAGTACCATTGTTTGAAATAATTGCAAAATTTTGACATGTCCCAGAAATGAGTAATTGCCACAGACATATTTCATTTGTGTTTATTAATGGTCTCCAATGGATACATGTTGTTTTATGTGACATGGTCAGTTCATTTCAGGTCAGTTGCTCAGTCATGCATGACTCTTTGTGACCTACAAAGGACTACAGCACTCCAGGCTTCCCTATCCATCATCAACTTCTGGAGCTTACTCAAACTCAGTGTTCATTGAGTCAGTGATGCCATCCAAACATTTCATCCTCTGTCATCCCTGTCTTCTCCCGCCTTCAATCTTTCCCAGCATCAAGGTCTTTTCCAATGAGTCAGTTCTCACATCAGGTGGCCAAAGTATTGCAGTTTCAGCTTCAGCATCAGTCCTTCCAAAGAATGTTCAGGACTGATTTCCTTTAGGATCTCCTTGCAGTCCAAGGGGCTCTCAAGAGTCTTCTCCAACACCACAGTTCAAAAGCATCAATTCTTTGGTGCTCAGCTTTCTTTATAGTCCAACTCTCACATCCATACATGACTACTGGAAAAACCATAGATTTGACTAGACAGACTTTTGTTGGCAAAGTAATGTCTCTGCTTTTTAATATGCTGTCTAGGTTGGTCATAGCTTTTTCCCAAGGAACATCTTTTAATTTCATGGCTGTAGTCATCATCAGCAGTGATTTTGGAGCCCCCAAAAATAAAGTCTGCCACTGTTTCCATTATTTCCCCATCTATTTGCCATGAAATGATGGGACCAGATGCCATGATCTTAGTTTTCTGAATGTTGAGTTTTAAGCCAACTTTTTCACTCTCCTCTTTCACTTTCATCAATAAGTTCTTCTTCACTTTCTGCCATAAGGGTGGTGTCATCTGTGTATCTCAGTTTATTGATATTTCTCTCTGCAGTCTTGATTCCAGCTTGTGCTTTATCCAGCCAGCATTTCACATGATGCCTTCTACATATAAGTTAAATAAGCAGGGTGGCAATATACAGCCTTGACATACTCCTTTTCCTATTTGGAACCAGTCTGTTGTTCCATGTCCAGTTCTAACTGTTGCTTATTGAGCTGCATACAAATTTCTCAGGAGGCACGTAAGGTGGTCTGGTATTCCCATATCTTTAAGAATTTTCAATAGTTTATTGTGATCTACACTGTCAAAGATTTGTTTTATCCAATAAAGCAGAATTGGATGTTTTTCTGGAACTATCTTGCCTTTTCAATGATTTAATGGATGTTGGCTATTTGATCTCTGGTTCCTCTGTCTTTTCTAAATCTAGCTTCAACATCTGGAAGTTAATGGTTCATGTACTGTTGAAGACTTTCTTGGAGAATTTTGAGCATTACTTTAATAGCATGTGAGATGAGTGAAATTGTGTGGTAGTTTGAGCATTCTTTTGCATTGGCATTCTTTGAGATTGGCATGACAGCTGACCTTTTCCAGCCCTGTGGCCACTGCTGAGTTTTCCAAATTTGCTGGCATATTGACTGCAGCACTTTCACAGCATCATCTTTTTGGATTTTAAATAGCTCAACTGGAATTCCATTGCTTCTACTAGCTTTGTTCATAGTGATGCTTCCTAAGGTCAACTTGACATTGCATTCCAAGATGTCTGGCTCTAGGTGAGTGATCGCACCATCATGGTTATCTGGGTCACGAGGATCTTTTTTGTATAGATTTTCTGTGTATTCTTGCTACCTCTTCTTAATATCCTCTGCTTCTGTTAGGTCCATGCCATTTCTGTCCTTTACTATGCCCATCTTTGCATGAAATGTTTCCTTGGTATCTCTAATTTTCTTGAGGAGATCTCTAGTCTTTCCCATTCTATTATTTTCCTCTATTTCTTTGCACTGATCACTGAGGAAGGCTTTCTTATCTCTCCTTGCTATTCCTTGGAACTCTGCATTCAAATGGGTGTATCTTTCCTTTTCTCCTTTGCCTTTCACTTCTCTTGTTTTCTCAGCTATATGTAAAGCCTCCTCAGACAACCATTTTGCCTTTTTATATTTCTTTTTCTTGGGGATGATATTGATCACTGCCTCTTGTACAATGTCACAAACCTCTGTCCATAGTTCTTCAGGCACTCTGTCTATCAGATCTAATCCCTTGAATCTATTTCTTATTCCACTGTATAATCATAAGGGATTTGATTTAGGTCATACCTGAATGGTCTAGTGGTTTTCTCCACTTTCTTTAATTTCAGTCTGAATTTGGCAATAAGGAGTTCATGATCTGAGCCACAGTCATCTCCTGGTCTTGTTTTTGCTGACTGTATAGAGCTTCTCCATCTTTGGCTGCAAAGAATATAATCAATCTGATTTCAGTATTGACCATCTGGTGACGTCCATGTGTAGAGTCTTCTCTTGTGTTGCTGGAAGAGGGTGTTTGCTATGACCAGTGCTTTCTCTTTGCAAAAGTCTGTTAGCCTTTGGCTGCTTTGTTTTTTATTCCAAAGCCAAATTGGCCTGTTACTCCAGGTATTTCCTGACTTCCTGCTTTTGCATTCCAGTCCCCTATAATGAAAAGGATATAGTTTTTGGGTGTTAGTTCTAGAACTTTAACTTTAGAAATAGAATAAAAGGGATGAGAAGATTAGATTCAAAGAGCCCTAAAGGTATGAATTTTTCTTAATTAAATATAGAAACATGGTCAAATATTTAATTAAAAACCTTCATGCCTTTAGAGATATTCAAATCTAATCACCTTTCCCTTTTATTTTAAATTGTTTCTAAATTGAAAGTTTAGTCACTCAGTCATGTCTGACACTGACTCCATGGACCCACCAGGCTCTTCTGTCCATGGGATTCTCTGGGAAGAATACTGGAGTGGGTTGCCATTTCTTTCTCTAGGGGATCTTCCCGACCCAGAGTTTGAACCTGGGTCTCCTGAATTTCAGGCAGAATTTTACTGACTGAGCCATGATGGATGACCTAAATTGTTTCTATATGATGCCAAAGGAATAGATTGTATATTTTGCCCTCAGGACAATGTATTTATAAGTCAGCTATTGAACTAAACAGTAGCATAATTTAAAAACCGTAAAATGTCCTACTTTATTCTTAATTTTGATTAATTAATAAATTTATCATAGATTATCTATATCATATATTTATATATATGTGAAGCCATGAAGCACATTTTTTAAGACTTCACAGTGAAAAGGATTTTAAAATGGAGGATATATATATATATATATACACTCTGTGTAAGTTTATAACTGAAATAACTTTTATCTATCTTAAATTTACTTTTACACTGTAAAGTATAAAATTAGATGTAAATTGATTAATAATTGGATTCAACCCTTCTTGGGTTTTTTCAGTTTGTCCATGACTTTTCTGCATTGAACTTCCAAATCATTTTACCTTTACCTTGTTTATAGTTTTATTATCACTTTCTGTTGCATATTAATGCTTTCTTCTTATTTTTTCTACTAATAGTGAACTCCTATGTATGTATGTATCTCCTAGAGAACACAGTACAATGTCTTGCATTTATCTGTAACTGATCCCATAGGAAATATGCCTATACTATATATATATATATATATATATATGTAATGATTTATATATAATATATGTAATGTATGTAATTATAATACATAATAAGAAAAGCATATGAGATCTGTATATATATATATATATATCTCACATACTTATTCATTTCTTCTTTGAAAACCTCATTTTTGCTCTTAAGACCTTCAACTGATGGGATGAGGTTCACCCACATTATACAAAATAATCTCCTTTACTTAAATTCAGCTGATTATATAAATACTTTCATGGCAACATTTAAATCAGTGGTATGATAACCTAGCCAAATTAATAGATAAAACTGAAGTATGCACACACACATATAGAAAGAGAGCACACAGAAGAGTGAATTTACAAGAACTGGCTTACACTATTATGGCAAGTAAGCCAGTCCTGAATTCCTAGGATGAGTACTCAGAAAGGGATGATTATGGTAAAGTTTGAACATATGGCATGGGCCAAAGCTGTTGTTCCCAGGCAGAATTACTTTTCTACCCTGGTGAAACCTCAATTCTGCATTTAAATCCTTCCATAAGACTCAGACAGATACCCTCCAATTGTAAAAGATAATTTTTCTTAAAGTCAACTGAATAGGGATTTTAATTATACTAGGAAAATAACTTTATGGTAACATCTAGCTAATGTCTGATTAATTAGGGGTTCTTAATCTATTTATACTGTTTTCATACTGTTCATGCGGTTCTCAAGGCAAGAATACTGATCCTGAAAGATGATGCTGTGAAAGTGCTGCACTCAATATGCCAGCAAATTTGGAAAACTCAGCAGTGGCCACACTAGAAAAGCTGTTTTGATTTCAATCCCAAAGAAAGGCAATGTCAAAGAATGCTCAAACTACTGCACAATTGCACTCATCTCACATGCTAGTAAAATAATGCTCAAAATTCTCCAAGCCAGGCTTCAGCAATACGTGAACCATGAACTTCCAGATGTTCAAGCTGGTTTTAGAAAAAGCAGAGGAACCAGAGATCAAATTACCAACATCCACTGGATCATCGAAAAAGCAAGAGAGTTCCAGAAAAACATGTATTTCTGCTTTATTGACTAAGCCAAAGCCTTTGACTATGTGGATCACAATAAACTGTGGAAAATTCTTCAAGGGATGGGAATACCAGACCACCTGAACTGCCTCTTGAGACACCTATATGCAGGTCAGGAAGCAACAGTTAGAACTGGACATGGAACAACAGACTGGTTCCAAATAGGAAAAGGAGTACATCAAGGCTGTATATTGTCACCCTGCTTATTTAACTTCTATACAGAGTACATCATGAGAAACGTTGGGATGGAAGAAGCACAAGCTGGAATCAAGATTGCTGGGAGAAATATCAATAACCTCAGATATGCAGATGAAACCACCCTTATGGCAGAAACTGAAGAGGAACTAAAGAGCCTCTTGATGAAAGTGAAAGTGGAGAGTGAAAAAGTTGGCTTAAAGCTCAACATTCAGAAAATGAAGATCATGGCATCTGGTCCCATCACTTCATGGCAAATAGATGAGGAAACAGTGGAAACAGTGTCAGACTTTATTTTTTTGGGCTCCAAAATCACTGCAGATAGTGACTGCAGCCATGAAATTAAAAGACGCTTACTCCTTGGAAGGAAAGTTATGACCAACCTAGATAGCATATTCAAAAGCAGAGACATTACTTTGCCAACAAAGGTCTGTCTAGTCAAGGCTATGGTTTTTCCAGTGGTCATGTATGGATGTGAGAGTTGGACTGTGAAGAAAGCTGAGTGCCGAAGAATTGATGCTTTTGAACTGCGGTATTGGAGAAGAGTCCTGAGAGTCCCTTGGACTGCAAGGAGATCCAACCAGTCCATTCTAAAGGAGATCAGTCCTGGGTGTTCTTTGGAAGGAATGATGCTAAAGCTGAAACTCCAGTACTTTGGCCACCTCATGTGAAGAGTTGACTCATTGGAAAAGACTCTGATGCTGGGAGGGATTGGGGGCAGGAGGAGAAGGGGATGACAGATGATGAGATGGCTGGATGGCATCACGGACTCAATGGATGTGAGTTTGAGTGAACTTCGGGAGTTGGTGATGGACAGGGAGGCCTGGCGTGCTGCTGTTCATGGGGTCGCAAAGAGTCGGACACGACTGAGCAACTGAACTGAACTGAATTGAATGTATTTATTTCAGGTAAACATATAATTAATTAAGTTAATTGACTATTAAACAAGTTGGCATATGAAAAATCACACTACTAGGAACCAGTAAATACGTGAATTAAAAAAAATGATAAAATTACTTATTTCAATAGATCAGGTAATACAGAGATAATCTTTGTTTCTATTATTAATTTTTGAAGGCATTGGGAATAAACTTGGTGCACATGCCACTCATATTTTAGAATATATATGTGTAATGAATCAATTTTCATCCTGCAAAGAATACTGTGCGTGTTAAGTCACTTCAGTCATGTTGGACTCTCTGCGACCCCATGGACTGTAGCCCGCCAGGCTCCTCTGTCCATGGGATCCTCCCGACAAGAACACTGGGGTGGGTTGCCATTTCCTTCTCCAGGGAAGCATACTGTAAGTGTCCTCAAATTTTCTAGAAAGTTGACTATAATCTGCTACTACATTATACTACAATATCTCCATTCATCACTAAGATATATAAATAATGGCTGAGAATGTGGAAGAAGTTTTCTCAAGAGGATAAGAAAACTGTAATTAAGAGGGGACAATTTAGAATTTGATCCCTTTGGTTAAGTTGCTTTCCTCCTATTATCTTCCAAATACTCAGCTTTACGTTGTGAGATACGTTTGTGAACCTCTGCTTGGAGGTTCATACACTGAAACATAATTTTTATTGTGCAGTACTTGAATTATGCCTTGGCCTTGTGCTATAGAAAACCTGTAGATAGGACTGTTGGGAGATCTGGTTGCGAAAGAACTGTGAGTGCACAGTTTGCCAAGAATAGCAAAAGTAGGTAAAGCCATTTGTCATAATTGAAATGTACAATTACATTAGATTCTTATATATTACTTTACATTTGAATCTTGAATTTGATGGAAGAAAACATACAAAAGTGTTAAGAATTGTAGAAGAAAATACCATATGTGAATGTTGAATTTAGTCTTTTTAGAATCATACGAATTTGTTTTGATTCACCAATACTTGTTTGTGGTGAGAGATCCAGGAACAAGCATTGTACCTTTGGAAGGATAGCCATGATCTCCTATGAGATCTCCATAATGAATATATTATGACAGTGAATTTTATTCGTATAACCAACAGAATGCACTTCTAATTTCACCTTTTAAGGGCTTTGATAAAGCAGAGTGATTTCATTGTAAGGCTAGTTGTGCTCATCTCAAAATCACTATAATAGTTAAATCTGATGAAGCCAATTTTAACTAAATTATTCTTGTTCTTTCTAAATTGGCCCAGTTATCTCAAGAGTAAGGATTAAGTAAAACATAGAACATCTCAACAAAAGTATTTTCAACAATTCTTTGTAATTTTCTATAAGGAGATTCTATCTGTGTGAAATGTATAATTATTGATATTAAAGTGGCTCATAGAGAAGAAAATCTCATGTTATATTATGGGAAGTTTTTAGCCCTCTTCATACCATATACACAATAATAACTTTGTCTTTAAAAAATTATACTCGGTCCCACCAGCATTACAATAGGTAAGGCATGAGCCCTAAGATAAATGACTTGGTTCTCAGTTTCCCCTTTGGAAAAAATAATACCTGCACTCATGGGACATATTTGAGGATGAACTTATGTCATGGAAAATTTCTTTGATAAAGTAAATTTGCTGTATGGATAATGATGCTGATTATACCTGGCATCATTATCATCTAAGACTATGTTTTGTAATTCCAACCCAATGGGTTGATAAAAAGCATTTTCCTTGGAATGGAGAATTACATGAGTAATTAGGTATTAAACAAATATTATCAGCATATAATGTGCTAGATAATATACTAGGCACTGGGGATATAGAAATAATACTTGTTCTAATTTTGCTGTTGAGGGTAAACCATATATCCTTTCTGAAGTTTTCTAATTTATAACATGGAAATAATAACTCCTAACTTATGTCTGTGTTAGATCTGAATCATATAATTCATGTGAAAGTACATGATAAATAATTTCTCAAAAATCATTGTCAGTTTATTCTTCTCAGTGATGTTCACGTCTCTTAAGGTAGAACGTTGACTATATGACTTTCTCTTCTCAAAAAACCTTCACTGCCTCTCCATTGTTTGAAATATAAAGTGTAAACACCTTAGTCAGCATTTAATATTTTCTGCCATCTAAAATGACCCAATTTTAAGTCCTGCTTTCTACCAGAAAATTCTCAACTAAAATCCTACTTTCTTTCAAAAACTTTCCTTGAGACTCTTGACATTTCTTTTTCCAATTTCTTTTTGTTTATTGTCTGTGCCATTTATTTAATGATTATTGATGCATGATTGTACTATGCTTTAAAATTATCATTTTCATTAATGTATTTATACATTTTTTCAGTAAATATTTTTAAATTCTAAGGCACAAGGCCTTATGATAAATGCTATGATAGATATAGAGATAAATTCTGTATTTTGTAGGATTTTTAGATGGACATGTACCCTATATGAGTGTTGAATTTTAATTAAGTACTGCCTTAGATATAAGGCAAGATGTTCCTGTCCAATTCAGAATTTTCAATAACTTGAATAAATGTAAATAGTAGACTTGATAAATTTTATTGGTAATATTAAGCAATGCATTGAATTTATAGATCAAAATATTTAAAAGATAAATTGATAAATTGAAAGTAACCCAGGTGCAATTCAGCAAAGATTCTATACAGTTATATAATTCACTTAAAATATTCAATTTTGTAAGTGAAGGATGGTGTATATATAGCTTAACAGTAAATCATGTTTAAAAGAACCTGGTGAGTTTCCTGACTACAAAAATTTGGTTCTAGATGTTTAATCACAAATGAGAGAACTCTTAGACAAAGGGCTGATTACAGGTATTATCTAAGCTGCTAAAAGGCAGAAAATGCATCTTGTTTATCTCTATATAGTTAGTGCTTACTGCAGGGTTGTCATAAGTGATTGCTCAATGGATATTAGGTGAATAGCTAATAATGGCTGTTTTAAGTTATTGATTATTGACTGCTAGGCATTATAAAACATATTGTATATATTATCTTATTTTTCCCACAGTCATCCAGTAGAATAGGTGCTATCATAATTCCCATTTTGCATAAGATAAATTCAGGCACAAAGAAGTTAAATAACTTGCTTAAGATCATATAACTAATTCATGGCAGTTCAGTTTTATTCCTCAGTTCAGTTCAGTCGCTCAGTGGTGTCCGACTCTTTGCGACCCCATGAATTGCAGCACACCAGGCCTCCCTGTCCATCACCAACTCCCCGAGTTCACTCAAACTCACGTCCATCGAGTCAGTGATGCCATCCAGCCATCTCATCCTCTGTCGTCCCCTTCTCCTCCTGCCCCCAATCCCTCCCAGCATCAGAGTCTTTTCCAATGAGTCAACTCTTCGCATGAGGTGGCCAAAGTACTGGAGTTTCAGCTTTAGCATCAGTCCTTCCAAAGAAATCCCAGGGCTGATCTCCTTCAGAATGTACTGATTGGATCTCCTTGCAGTCCAAGGGACTCTCAAGAGTCTTCTCCAACACCACAGTTCAAAAGCATCAATTCTTCAGCACTCAGCCTTCTTCACAGTCCAACTCTCACATCCATACATGACCACTGGAAAAACCATAGCCTTGACTAGACAGACCTTTGTTGGCAAAGTAATGTCTCTGCTTTTGAATATGCTATCTAGGTTGGTCACAATTTTCCTTCCAAGGAGTAAGCGTCTTTTAATTTCACGGCTGCAGTCACCATCTGCAGTGATTTTGGAGCCCCCAAAAATAAAGTCTGACACTGTTTCCACTGTTTCTCCATCTATTTCCAATGAAGTGATGGGACAGGATGCCATGATCTTCATTTTCTGAATGTTGAGCTTTAAGCCAACTTTTTCACTCTCCACTTTCACTTTCATCAAGAGGCTTTTTAGTTCCTCTTCACTATCTGCCATAAGGGTGGTGTCATCTACATATCTGAGGTTGTTGATATTTCTCCCAGCAATTTTGACTCCAGCTTGTGTTTCTTCCAGCTCAGTGTTTCTCATGATGTACTCTGCATATGAGTTAAATAAGCAGGGTGACAATATACAGCCTTGACGTACTCCTTTTCCTATTTGGAACCAGTCTGTTGTTCCATGTCCAGTTCTAACTGTTGCTTCCTGACCTGCATACAGATTTCTCAAGAGGCAGGTCAGGTGGTCTGGTATTCCCATCTCTTTCAAAATTTTCCACAGTTTATTGTGATCCACACAGTCAAAGGCTTTGGCATAGCCAATAAAGCAGAGGTAGATGTTTTTCTGGAACTCTCTTGCTCTCTTATTCCAAACCAATAACATTTTCACTGGCTGCTGTTGAAAATGCTCATTTTCACCAGAATTTTACCTTCATGATAAAGCAATAAACAATTCAAGAAAAGACATTGTACAATTCCCAATATGCAATCCAATAAGCTGATAAAATTTTTCAAGTCTATGGACCTATGCATTTGGTAGATAGGGGATGCCAGGCAATGTGTTCTCCATCTCTATACCTGCTCCCACTAAATATGTCTATCTTTTATGTCTTCATGAAAATGTAGAAGACACAGAAGGAAGGACACAATCCCTGTAGTTAAGATTATAATCTAGTTGGTGAGAAGACTTAAGGAAATAGAACAAAATGGAAATAGGATGGGAGAGAAATGGAAAGGTATTTATTAAGTAATATTTCTTGAAAAAGGGGAGGATTGAGCTTGCTACTTACAGGTTGAGGCAGGATACAACACAACTGGAAATATGTACACAGGCATATCTTGCAGATTTTGTTCCAGATCTCCACAATATAGGGAATATTATAATAATGACACTAATATTTTGGTTTTCTAGTACATAGAAAAGTTATGGTTACACTATAGTCTCCTAAGGGAAATGCAGTAGCATTATATCTAAATTATTTATTGCTAAAAAATAATGCTACCTATAATCCGAGCCTTCAGCTAGTTGTAATATTTTTGCTGGTGGACGGTCTTGCCTAGATATTGATGAATGCTGACTGGTCAGGGTAGTGGTTGCTCAGGGTGGGAATGGCTGTGGAAGTTTCTTAAGATAGACAACATTGAAGCTTACCACAGTGATTGACGCTTCCTTTTATGATGGATTTCTATGTAGCCTGCAGTGCTGTTTGATAACATTTAACCCACAGCATAATTTCTTCTAAAGTGGAGTCAATCCTCTCAAACCCTGTGGCTGCTTTATCAACTAAGTCTATGTAATATTCTAAACCCTTGTTGTTATTTCCCTAATCTTCAACAAGAGCAGATTCCATCTCAAGAAACCACCTTTATTGCTCATCCCAAAGGAGCAGTTCCTCGGTCTTTCAAGTTTTGTCATAAGGTTGTAGCAATTCAGTCACATCATCAGGTTCTAGTTCTTTTGCTATTTTCATCATATCTGCAGTCTCCCTCAAAGTCTTACATGAGGGTTGTACTCAACTTCTTCCAAACCCCTGTGAAAGTGACATTGAAAGTCACTAGTTGTATCCCACTCTTGAGAACTCTTCCCATGAATCACAAGGGGCTTCCCATGTGGTACAGTGATAAAGAATCCGCCTGCCAGTGCAGGAGACACAAGAGACATGGGTTCGATCCCTGGGTCAAGAAGATCCCCTGGAGAAGGAAACACTGTGGAAACCCAGAGTGGAAACCCACTCCAGTATTCTTGCCTAACAATTCCATGGACAGAGGGAAGCTGGTGGGCTATAGTCTGTAGGGCCACAAGAGTCAGACATGAATGAGTGATTGAACACATGTAACAGACACAACATGTCTGTTCCTCGTGGCATCTAGAATGGTGAATCCTTTCTCGAAGATTTTAATTTGACTTGGCCCAATCCATTGGAAGAAACACCATCTAGGTCAGCATCATTCATATATTCTTTTCTCCATGCCTTTCCTGTAACTCTGTGGTCTATCCATTGAGGTCTTTAAATTTTAGTTATTGTATTTTTCTGAATAAATTCTATTTCTATGATAAGCTGTTCTTTTTTTCATGTGTTTAAAGCATGTACATCATTGCTTGGTGATGTATTAAGATGGCTACTTGAGTTTCTTTGTCAGAAACTGACATTTCTGTCACTGTGGTGTTGGTATCTATTAATTTTCTTTTCATTCAGTTTAAGATTCTTCTGTTTCTTCATATATTTAGTAATATTCTGTTGAGAGCTTGAAGATCTATATTTTATACCATGAGACTCAGTTTTTCAATCTTCTGTGTTAGCTGGCTTCCTCTGACACCTTTCTAGCAGTGGAAAGGGGAAAGTACACTGCAGAGGGGGAGTGCTTGTTACATGCTTATGGAGCTGAATGTCCTGGATCTTTACTCAACCTTTTCTGACATCATCTACTGGGAATATGGGGATGCTCTGTTACATTCTGGCAGTGTTGAGATCACAGTTTATTCCATGGTGTCAGGCTAGATTCAAGGCTTTATTTCCTATAAGTTCATGGTCCTATGGCAAGATAGGATTGGATTTTATTTTTTCTGCACTCCTTGGCATTTCCAGGTTGCTGGGTTGCTTAGTTTCCAGTATGCCATATATGCAGGAAAAAAAAGTACAGAGAGCTTATGATTGTGTTGTTCCTTGAGTCATGAGTTTTCTAGTTGGTCTGCCTTATACTTTCTACTCTCCACTTCTCAGAGTTTTCTAATAGTTACCTTACCTGCCTCCTGAGAAATCTGTTGCAGGTCAAGAAGCAACAGTTAGAACCAGACATGGAACAACAGACTGGTTCCAAATAGGAAAAGGAGTATGTTAAGGCTGTATATTGTCACCCTGCTTATTTAACTTATATGTAGAGTACATAACACAAAATGCCAGGCTGGATGAAGCAAAAGCTGGAATCAAGATTGCAGGGAGAAATATCGATAATCTCAGATATGCAGATGACACCACCCTTATGGCAGAAAATGAAGAAGAACTAAAAAGCCTCTTGATGAAAGTGAAAGAGGAGAGTGAAAAAGTTGGCTTAAAACCCAACATTCAGAAAACTAAGATCATGGCATCCGGTCCCATCATTTCATGGCAAATAGATGGGGAAACAATGGAAACAGTGAGAAACTTAGAGCTCCAAAAGCACTGCAGATGAAATTAAAAGACACTTGCTCCTTGGAGGAAAAGCTATGACCAACCTAGACAGCATTTTTTTTTAATTTTTAAATTTTTTTAACTTTACAATATTGTATTGGTTTTGCCATGTATCAACATGAATCCACCACAGGTATAAACGTGTTCCCCATCCTGAACCCTCCTCCCTCCTGGTACCATCCCTCTAGGTCGTCCCAGAGCACCAGCCCCAAGCATCCAGTATCGTGCATCAAACCTGGACTGGTGACTCGTTTCATATATGATATTATACATGTTTCAATGCCATTCTCCCAAATCATCCCACCCTCCCCCTCTCCCACAGAGTCCAAAAGACTGTTCTATACATCAGTGTCTCTTTTGCTGTCTCGTATACAGGGTTATTGTTACCATCTTTCTAAATTCCATATATATGCGTTAGTATACTGTATTGGTGTTTTTCTTTCTGGCTTACTTCACTCTGTATAATAGGCTCCAGTTTCATCCACCTCATTAGAACTGATTCAAATGTATTCTTTTTAATGGGTGAGTAGTACTCCATTTAAAAAGCAGAGACATTACTTTGCCAACAAAAATTCGTCTAGTCAAATCTATGTTTTTTCCAGGAGTCATGTAAGGATGTGAGAGTTGGACCATAAAGAAAGCTGAGGGCCAAAGAATTCATGCTTTTGAACTGTGGTGTTGGAGAAGACTCTTGAGAGTCCCTTGGACAGCAAGGAGATCCAACCAGTCCATCCTAAAGGAAATCAGTCCTGAATATTCATTGGAAGGACTGATGCTGAAGCTGAAACTCCAATATTTTGGCCACCTGATGTGAAGAACTGACTCATTCGAAAAGACCCTGATGCTGGGAAAGATTGAAAGTGGGAGGAGAAGGGCATGACAGAGAATGAGATGGTTAGATGGCATCACTGACTCAATGGACATGAATTTGAGCAAGCTTCAGGAGTTGGTAAAGGATACAGAAGCCTGGCATGCTTCAGTCCATGGGGTTGCAAAGAGCTGGACATGAGTGAGCAACTGAACTGAACTGAATAGTTAAATATATATATATATATATATATATATATATATATATATATATAATGTTTCTTATTTTATTACATACATAATGTTTAGGATTGTTGTACTTTACAGGAGGAATAGGCAATGTTTTCTTGGAGCTGGAAGTCCCTATTATCTAATTTTACAGATGAAGAATAGAGATTCAAATGAGATAAATAATTTCCTCTGATATCACAGAACTAAGTAAGAGGAAAAGCTCAGCTTCTCACCTCCTAATCTGTCTTTTCCCAACATCGTTTAAAAGCACTCTAATGTCAGATTGCTCTTATTTTTGTTCTTCAAATTTTACTATCAATAAAAAAATAGAAATAAAATTTATCTTCACACTTGCTTCTTGAACCACATGACAAAAGTCTCAATTAGCCATGGATTGATCATTACTGATTTAGAGAATTATGGTTTTAAAAGTTTTGAAATTTATTTTAAGTGGTCTTTTTGCAGTTCAATCAAATGTCAACTGCTTGGCTAGTGTTTAAACAGTTATTTTTTATTTTTATTTAGTCAATTGTTTTGTTATGCATTGAAAATTTTTATTTGCTGTGGATTTGAAATAGAATTTCTTTAATTTATATTAGTATATTTAAATTATTATTTCATTTTTAAAGTGTACAGAAAAAATTTTTAGGAACATACCCTTCCTAATATTCATTTAATAATACCAGTTTTTTAAGCATGAAGGACAACTCATTGTGCATTTCCCTTTGTGTGATGTGAAAGCCACTATACTGGGTATGACCCTCTAGGCCATCCTCCTGTCATCTTCCAAGTCAGTCCCAGAAAGGACTTTTGTTCTACATCTTTCTTAAAATACAGCATGGGTCCATTAATGTTTTACATTTATAACCTTTATTTCTTACCCTGCAGGATAGAGAGTGAACTGTCTTGTATCTGTAGAGGAAAGCATTTTGTATTTTAGAAAGAAGAGACTCTTTTTGTTTTTTGTTTGTTTGTTTAATTTATTTATTTTAATTGGAGTCTAATTACTATACAATATTGTAGTGGTTTTTGCCATACATTGACATGAATCAGCCATGGGTTTGTATATGTTCCCCATGCTGAACACCCCTCCCACCTTCCTCCCCATTCCATCCCTCTGGGTCATCCCAGTGCACCAGCCCTGAGCACCCTATCTCATGCATTGAACCTGGATTGGCGATCTGTTTCACATATGATAATATACATGTTTCAATGCTATTCTCTCAGATCATTCCACCGTCTCCCCCTCCCACAGAGTCCAAATGACTGCTCTATACATCTGTGTCTCTTTTGCTGTCTCGTATATAGGGTCATTGTTACCATCTTTCTAAGTTCCATATATATATATTAGTATACTGTATTGGTGTTTTGCTTTCAGGCTTACTTCACTCTGTATAATAGGCTCCAGTTTCATCCACATCATTAGAACTGATTCAAATGTATTCTTTTTAATGGCTGAATAATATTCCATTGTGTATATGTACCACTGCTTTCTTATCCATTCATCTGCTGATGGACATCTAGGTTGCTTCCATGTCCTGGCTATTATAAACAGTGCTGCGATGAACATTGGGGTACACGTGTCTCTTTCAATTCTGGTTTCCTTGGTGTGTATGCCCAGCAGTGGGATTGTTGGGTTGTATGCCAGTTCTAGTTCCAGTTTTTTAAAGAATCTCTGCACTGTTCTCCATAGTGGCTGTGTTAGTTTGCATTCCCACCAACAGTGTAAGAGGGTTCCCTTTTCTCCACACCCTCTCCAGCATTTATTTATTGTAGAATTTTTTTCTGATTTTTTAATATAAATTTATTTATTTTAATTGGAGGATAATTACTTTACAATATTGTATTGGTTTTGCCATACATCAGCATGAATCTGCCACAGGTATACACATGTTCCCCATCCTTCAACATGAATCTGCCACAGGTGTACACATGTTCCCCATCCTGAACCCCCTTCCCACCTCCCTCCCCATACCATCCCTCTGGGTCATCTCAGTGCACTAGCCCCGAGCATCCTGTATTATGCATTGAGCCTGGTCTGGTGATCATTTCACATATGATATTAGACTTTCTGATAGCAGCCATTCTGACCACCATGAGATGGTACCTCATTGTGGTTTTAATTTGCATTACTTTGATAATGAATGATGTTGAGCATCTTTTCATGTGTTTGTTAGCCATCTGTATGTCTTCTTTGGAGAAATGTCTGTTTAGTTCTTTGGCCCATTTTTTGATTGGGTCATTTATTTTTCTGGAATGGAGTTGTAGGAGTTGCTTGTATATTTTTGAGATTAATTCTTTGTCAGTTGCTTCGTTTGCTATTATTTTCTCCCATTCTCAAGGCTGTCTTTTCACTTTGCTTATAGTTTCCTTTGTTGTGCAAAAGCTTTTAAGTTTAATTAGGTCCCATTTGTTTATTTTTGTTTTTATTTCCATTACTCTGGGAGGTGGGTCATAGAGGATCCTGTTGTGATTTATGTCAGAGAGTGTTTTGCCTATGTTTTCCTCTAGGAGTTTTATAGTTTCTGGTCTTATGTTTAGATCTTTGACTTCCTTGGTGGCTCAGATGGTAAAGTGTCTGCCTACAAGGCGGGAGACCCGGGTTCAGTCCCTGGGCTGGGAAGATCTCCTGGAGAAGGAATTGCTGACCCACTCAAGTATTCTTGCCTGAAAAATCCCATGGAAGGAGAAGCCTGGTAGGCTACAGTCCATGGAGTGGCAAAGAGTCGGACATGACTAGCAAATTCACTTTCACTTTAGATCTTTAATCCATTTTGAGTTTATTTTTGTGTATGGTGTTAGAAAGCGTTCTAGTTTCTTTCTTTTACAAGTGGTTGACCAGTTTTCCCAGCACCACTTGATAAAGAGATTGTCTTTCTCCATTGTATATTCTTGCCTTTTTTGTCAAAGATAAGGTATTCATAGGTGCACGGATTTATCTCTGGGCTTTCTATTTTGTTCCGTTGATCTATATTTCTGTCTTTGTGCCAACACCATACAATTGGATGACTGTAGCTATGTAGTATAGCCTGAAGTTAGGCAGGTTGATTCCTCCAGTTCCATTCTTCTCCCTTAAGATTGCTTTGGCTATTCGAGGTTTTTTTGTATTTCAATACAAATTGTGAAATTATTTGTTCTAGCTCTGTGAAAAATACTGTTGGTAGCTTGATAGGGATTGCATTGAATCTATAGATTGCTTTGTGTAGTATATTCATTTTCACTATGTTGATTCTTCCAATCCATGAACATGGTATATTTCTCCATCTATTTATGCCCTCTTTGATTTGTTTCATCAGTGTTTTATAGTTTTCTATATATAGGTCTTTTGTTTCTGTAGGTAGATATATTCCTAAGTATGTTATTCTTTTCATTGCAATGGCAAATGGAATTGTTTCCTTAATTTCTCTTTCTGTTTTCTCATTGTTAGTGTATAGGAATGCAAGGGATTTCTGTGTGTTAATTTTATATCCTGCAACTTTACTATATTCATTGATTAGTTCTAGTAATTTTCTAGTGGAGTCTTTAGGGTTTCCTATGTAGAGGATCATGTCATCTGCAAACAGTGAGAGTTTTACTTCTTCTTTTCCAATCTGAATTCCTTTTATTTCTTTTTCTTCTCTGATTGCTGTGGCTAAAACTTCCAAAACTATGTTGAATAGTACTGATGAGGGTGTGCACCCTTGTCTTGTTCCTGACTTTAGGGGAAATGGTTTCAATTTTTCACCATTGAGGATAATGTTTGTTGTGTGTTTGTCATATATAGCTTTTATTATGTTGAGGTATGTTCCTTCTATTTCTGCTTTCTGGAGAGTTTTTATCATAAATAGATGTTGAATTTTGTCAAAGACTTTCTCTGCATCTATTGAGATAATCATATGATTTTTATCTTTCAATTTGTTAATGTGGTGTATTACATTGATTGATTTGCGGATATTGAAGAATCCTTGCATCCCTGGGATAAAGCCCACTTGGTCATGATGTATAATCTTTTTTTTAATATAAATTTATTTATCATAATTGGAGGCTAATTAGTTCAGCCACTATGGAGAACAGTGTGGAGATTCCTTAAAAAACTGGAAATCTTTTTAATATGTTGCTGGAATCTGTTTGCTAGAATTTTTTGAGGATTTTTGCATCTATATTCATAAGTGATATTGGCCTGTATTTTTATTTTTTGTGGCATCTTTGTCAGGTTTTGGTATGAGGGTGATGGTGGCCTCATAGAATGAGTTTGGAAGTTTACCTTCCTCTGCAATTTTCTGGAAGAGTTTGAGTAATCAGGTGTTAGCTCTTCCCTAAACTTTTGGTAGAATTCAGGTGTGAAGCTGTCTTGTCCTGGGCTTTTGTTTGCTCAAGATTTCTGATTACAGTTTCAATTTCCATGCTCATGATGGGTCTCTAAGATTTTCTATTTCTTCCTGGTTCAGTTTTGGAAAGTTGTACTTTTCTAAGAATTTGTCCATTTCTTCCAAGTTGTCCATTTTATTGGCATATAGTTGCTGATAGTAATCTCTTTTGATCATTTGTATTTCTGTGTTGTCTGCTGTGATTTCTCCATTTTCATTTCTAATTTTGTTGATTTGATTCTTCTCCCTTTGTTTCTTGATGAGTCTGGCTTATGGTTTGTCAATCTTATTTATCTTCTCAAAGAACCAGCTTTTAGCTTTGTTGATTTTTGCTATGGTCTCTTTTGTTTCTTTTGCATTTATTTATGCCCTAATTTTTAAGATTTCTTTCCTTCTACTAACCCTGGGGTTCTTCATTTCTTCCTTTTCTAGTTGCTTTAGGTGTAAAGTTAAGTTATTTATTTGATTTGTTTCTTGTTTCTTGAGGTAAGCCTGTATTGCTATGAATCTTCCTCTTCTCACTGCTTTTACAGTGTCCCATAGGTTTTGGGTCATTGTGTTTTCATTTTCACTTGTTTCATATTTTGATTTCTTTTTTGATTTCTTCTGTGATTTGTTGGTTATTCAGCAGCGTGTTGTTCAGCCTCCATATGTTGGGATTTTTAATAATTTTTTCCCTGTAATTGACATCTAATCTTACTGTATTGTGGTCAGAAAACATGATTGGAATGATTTCAATTTTTTTGAATTTACCAAAGCTAGATTTATGGCCCAGGATATGATCTACCCTGGAGAAGGCTCCATGTGCACTTGAGCAAAAGGTGAAATTCATTGTTTTGGGGTGAAATGTCCTATAGATATCAACTAGGTCTAACTAGTCCTTTGTGTCATTTAAAGTTTGTGTTTCCTTGTTAATTTGCTGTTTAGTTGATCTATCCACAGTTGTGAGTGGAGTATTAAAGTCTCCCACTATTATGGTATTAGTGTTAATTTCCCCTTTCATACTTGTTAGCATTTGCCTTACATATTGCGGTG
Source organism: Bos javanicus (assembly GCF_032452875.1). Lineage (NCBI taxonomy): Eukaryota > Metazoa > Chordata > Mammalia > Artiodactyla > Bovidae > Bos > Bos javanicus. The sequence continues at coordinate 6,250,817 of NC_083897.1, forward strand.
CTCCTATGTTGGTTGCATATATATTTATAATTGTTATATCTTCTTCTTGGAGTGATCCTTTGATCATTATGTAGTGTCCTTTTTTGTCTCTTTTCACATTCCTTATTATAAAGTCTATTTTATCTGATATGAGTATTGCTACTCCTGCTTTTTTTTTTTTTTGGTCTCCATTTACATGAAATATCTTTTTCCAGCCCTTCAATTTCAGTTTGTATGTGTCCCTTGTTTTGAGGTGGGTCTCGTGTAGACAGCATATTTAGGGGTCTTGTTTTTGTATCCATTCAGCCAGTCTTTGTCTTTTGGTTGGGGCATTCAACCCATTTACATTTAAGGTAATTATTGATGAGTATGATTCTGTTACCGTTTACTTTTTATTTTGGGGTTCTTAGTTTATACATCCTTTCTGTGTTTCCTGTCTAGAGAAGATCCTTTAGCATTTGTTGGAGAGCTGGTTTGCTGGTGCTGAATTCTCTCAGCTTTTGCTTGTCTGTAAAGCTTTTGATTTCTCCTTCATATTTGAATGAGATCCTTGCTGGGTACAGTAATCCGGGTTGTAGGTTTTTCTCTTTCATCACTTTAAGTATGTCCTGCTGTTCCCTTCTGGCCTGAACAGTTTCTATTGAAAGATTAGCCCTTATCCTGATAGGAATCCCCTTGTGTGTTATTTGTTGTTTTTCCTTGCTGCTTTTAATATTTGTTCTTTGTGTTTGATCTTTGTTCATTTGATTAATATGTGTCTTGGGGTGTTTCTCCTTGGATTTATCCTGTTTGGGACTCTCTGGGTTTCTTGGACTTGTGTGACTATTTCTTTCCCCATTTTAGGGAAGTTTTCAACTATTATCTCCTAAAGTATTTCTTCATGGTCTTTCTTTTTGTCTTCTTCTGGGACTCATATGATTCGAATGTTGGGGCATTTCACATTGTCCCAGAGGTCTCTGAGGTTGTCCTCATTTCTTTTAATTCTTTTTTCTTTTTTCCTCTCTGCTTCATTATTTCTACCATTCTATCTTCTACCTCACTTATCCTATCTTCTGACTCTGTTATTCTACTATTGGTTCCCTCCAGAGTATTTTTAATCTCATTTATTGCATTATTCATTATTGACTGACTCTTTATTATTTCTTCTAAGTCCTTGTTAAACATTTCTTGCATCTTCACAATCCTTGTCTCCAGGCTATTTATCTGTAACTCCGTTTTGTTTTCAAGATTTTGGATCATTTTTTTCTATTGTTATTCTGAATTCTTTTTCAGGTAGATACCCTATCTCCTCCTCTTTTGTTTGGTTTGGTGGGCATTTATCATGTTCCTTTACCTGCTGAATATTTCTCTGCCTTTTCCTCTTGTTTAGATTGCTGTGTTTGCAGTGGCCTTTCTGTGTTCTGGAAATTTGTGATTCCTCTTTATTGTGGAGGTTCCTCCCTGTGGGTGCTTGAGTGAGTAGCTTGTCAAGGTTTCCTTGTTAGGGAAGCTTGCATCGGTGTTCTGGTGGGTGGAGCTGGATTTCTTCTCTCTGGAGTGCAGTGATGTGTCCAGTAGTGAGTTTTGAGATGTCTATGGGTTTGGTGTGACTTTGGGCAGCCTGTATATTGAAGTTCAGGGCTAAGTTTCTGTGTTGTTGGAGAATTTGTGTGGTATGTCTTGCTCTGGAACTTGTTGGCTCTGGGTGGTGCTTGGTTTCACTGTAAGTATGGAGGCTTTTGGATGAGCTCTTATCGATTAATGTTGCCTGGAATCAGGAGTTCTCTGGTATTCTCAGGTTTGGGGCTTACGCCTCCTGCCTCTGGTTTTCAGTCTTATTCTTACAGTTGCCTCAAGACTTTTCCATCCATACAGCACCGATGAGAAACTTCTAGGTAAATGGTGAAAAGATGCTCCACAGTGAGGGACACCCAGAGAAGTTCACAGTTACATGGAGAAGAGAAGAGGGAGGAGGGAGATAGAGATGACCAGGATGAGAAAAGGGGGAATCAAAAGGGGAGAGAGCAATCTAGCCAGTAATTCTTCCCTATGTGCTCTCCACAGTCTGGAATCCTCACAGAGGTTCACGGAATTACATAGAGAAGAGAAGAGGGAGGAAGGAGATAGAGGTGAACAGGAGGAGAAAAGGGGGAATCAAAAGGAGAGAGAGAGATCTGGGGAGTACTCTCTTCCCTAAGTGTTCTCCACAGCCTGGAACACAGAGATTCCCAGAGTTTTGTAGAGAAGAGAAGGGGGACGGAGGAGATAGAGGTGTCCTGGGGGATAAAAAGGAGAGTCAAAAGGGGAGAGAGTAATCAAGCCAGTAATCACACTCCTAAGTAAAAATGGGTACTTAAGATTGGATTCTTAAGTGTACAAAATTGATAACAAATACCAAAAAGCAATAATTAAAAATCTAGAGTAGACATTAGATTCTCAAAAATACAATATTTAAAGAAATCAAACAAAATCACAAAAAGTATAAGAAATATATATGAAGTTTGCTTTGAAAATAGGGTCTTATTTTTTTGGTGAAGTAATAGGTTATTAGAATGAAAATTAAAGGATTAATAGAGGACTTTAAAAAAAGAAAAAAATTTAAATTAAAAAAAATGATAATAGTAAAAATATATCTAGGAATTTCTCTGGAGCTATGTGTGAAGTGTGGGGTCAGTTCAGTTTCAGATAATTCCTTGTTCCAGATTATACTTCTACAAGATCTATAGGTTAACTTCTCAAGATCTATAGGTGTTAACTACAGGGATTTTAATCTGTTGCACCTGTCACTTACAAAGTGGTTCCCTCTGTTTATTTGGCTTCTTCTGTTTGCAGGTCTCTTCAGTGTCTAATTTCTGCTCTGACACAAGGGTGCAAAGATGGTCTCTGGTTTAGGCTCACTTGTTCAGTTGTGCTGTAGGGAGGGAGGAACACTGCAAACAAATATCACTGGCATGTGTGGGGGAGTGCTCGCAGTGTTTTAGCCACACTGGGTTTGCTCCCGCTTATGGCGTGTGTGCTTTCCCAGTCTACACTGCTCAGGCTCCAGGTTGCCCTACAGGGAGCGGGCCCTGGGTTGCGTGCACTTGCCAGGTCTAAGCCACTCAGGTTCAGCTTCTCGGGTCCTACACAAAGGTGCAGACTCTGTTGGGCCTGCATTTTGTGCCCTTCCCAGGTCCGAGCAGCTCAGGCGACCAGTTGCTTGGCAAGCGCACTCTCCTCAGGTGGCAAGTGCGTCTTATCACCTCCCCAGTCCCAGCCACTTGGATTACTAGGTGGTAGCGGGTGCACTCATCTACAGTGTACCCTGTGTCTCTTCTGGGGAGCTGATCTCTAGCTGCGACCCTCTCAGCAGATGTCAACCATCCAGAATCCCAGGAAGTCTTGGTTAGAAACTGGAAGACTGCTCACAGTTTGGTAGAGGATGCCATCTCTGGGATGCCGTTTGCCTCTTTCAGGCTCTGTCTGGCGCCCACCTGCCCCCTGCCTCCATTGTGGGATAGGCCCATCCACAGCCTGCTAGCTCTCCTCTAGTCCTTTGTTCTGTGAGCGGGCCTGGCAGTGCCTTAGGTTAGGGCTTTTCACGGGATAGTTATCTCTCTCTCTCTCTCTCTTTTTTTTTTTTTTCTCTCTCTCTCTCTCTGGCTATCCCGCAGTTTAGATTGCTATCTCATGTTAGCTCCCTCAGATTTCCCTCAGGACATTCAGGCCTGGTCCTTACCCTAAGCAATGCAGCCTGCTCCTCCCTGTTCAGCCCCTGCTTGCTGGTGGTGGATGTGAGGGTCTGGGGTACTTCTCCGCTGGGAGTTGCCCTTAGGCACGTGATCTGTGGGTTTTATTTATTTTTCCTCCTGCTTATGTTACCCTCTGAGATTCCAAAACTCCCCACAGACCCACTGGTGAGAGGGTTTCCTTATGTTTGTAAACTTCTTCTCTTTTAAGACTCCCTGCCCATGTCGGTTCTCCATCCCTAACTCTTTTGTCTCTCTTTTTATCTTTTACATTTTGCTCTACCTCCTTTTGAAGACAATGGGCTGCTTTTCTGGGTACCTGATGTCCTCTGCTAGCGTTTAGTTGTTTTGTGGAATTTGCTCAGCATTCAAATATTCTTTCGATTAATATGTGGGGGAGAAAGTAATCTCCCCGTCCTATTCCTCTGCCATCTTAGGACTGCCCCCAAGACTTTTTGTATACTCTTCCCTTTTCTCACCCTCCACGCTACAGTTTCCTTACCTTTTGAACATTTATTACCTAAATACTAGTGAAGTTCAAAAATTTAAAAAGATTTAAGGAAGGTTTAGACAAGAGCTTGGCAAGCAATTTTTCAGGAAAGTGTTTCAAGTGAGCCTGGTATATTGATTCTCTGAGCTTTTAGGTGACTAAATGTGGTCTGAGATAATCAAAGCCCCTAAGATGGTGACACTGGCTATGTGCATCATTTACATGTATCATGATGAAGGTAAATGTAGGCAGCATTGGTTTTAGTTAGATATGTTCACAGAGGCCTTATTCATTCACTCATTTTAATTCAAAAGCAGGATCTGAAGTAAGCATTCAAATCTTACTTCAATATGTAGGAGAGGAACTAGAACACTTGAAGTAGGATGGTAAACTTTGAGGTCATTACTAAGTTTTTGTAATTTATTGTTTAGTATCATTTTTGGGGGACAACCTACCAGACTGGTGGGGTAACACAGAGTATTGGATTAAAAGTAAGGTCTGGAGTAAGACAGAGCTGGGATGAATTCCTACTTTGCCCATTTACAAACAGAATAGAGCAGTAGTTAATGCTATAGTCTTTGGAGTTAAATTGGCCTGGTATTTGAATCTGAGCTCTGGTAATCACCAACTCTGTGACCTGGGGCAAGTTATTCAATTTCTATCTCATTTACTGATCTCTAAAATGGTGGTAACACATTGACTGGGCCTGAATGGTGGTCTAATAGTGGTAACACACCTCGTAGAATCAGTTTGAGATTAAAGGAGTTAATATATAGTAAGCATTAAAAGGGCTTCCACGGTGGCTCAGTGGTAAAGAATCTGCCTGCAATGCAGGAAACTTTGGTTCTACCCCTAGGTTGGGAAGATCCCCTGGAGAAGGAAATGGCAACCCACTCCAGTATTCTTGCGTGGAAAATTCCATATACAGAGGAGACTGGCGGGCTATAGTTCACGGGGTTGCAAAGAGTTGTGCATGACTGAGCGACTAACACTTTCATAATTTCCTTAGATTTGTTGAGTTTTATAAGCTTACTCCCAGAACACATTTGTCTCTCTAGCTGTTATGTCCTAAGAAAGAGTCATTAGTCAGAAAGAGTAATGAAATTCTGGTATAACTGGAAGACAGTTGAAAACAACAGAGTATATGTGTCCACTTGCGCTGAGCCATGGTACATCAGTGCCCGGGTTATGGTAAGAAATTCTGATTGCTCTAATTGAATAAAGAAGAATTGGAAAGATCAGATAAGGGGCAACTAAAGGCAAGGATTAAGAGTTATGTAAAAAGAAAAACAAAGTAACAGCAATAAGTCTAGGCAAGAACAGATCAATATGAACTATAAAAGAGCGATGAAATCAGAAATATACCTTTCTACCAAGAGGTCTCATAAGCACACAAAAGTAAATATATCTCAGTTTTACTTAGCCATCTTTATCTTCAAAGTTGTGTTTTCTTTGTATTGTTTAACTCACTTAGGAGTGCCTGCATCCACCGAATTCAGTTCAGTTCAGTCGCTCAGTCATGTCCAACTCTTTGCGACCCCATGAATCGCAGCATGCCAGGCCTCCCTGTCCATCACCAACTCCCGGAGTTCACTCAGACTCACGTCCATCGAGTCAGTGATGCCATCCAGCCATCTGATCCTCTGTTGTCCCCTTCTCCTCCTGCCCCCAATCCCTCCCAGCATCAGAGTCTTTTCCAATGTGTTAATTCTTCCCATGAGGTGGCCAAAGTATTGGAGTTTCAGCTTTAGCATCATTCCTTCCAAAGAAATCCCAGGGCTGATCCCCTTCAGAATGGACTGGTTGGATCTCCTTGCAGTCAAAGGAACTCTCAAGAGTCTTCTCCAACACCACAGTTCAAAAGCATCAATTCTTTGGTGCTCAGCCTTCTTCACAGTCCAACTCTCACATCCATACATGACCACTGGAAAAACCATAGCCTTGACTAGACAGACCTTTGTTGGCAAAGTAATGTCTCTGCTTTTGAATATGCTATCTAGGTTGGTCATAACTTTCCTTCCAAGGAGTAAGTGTCTTTTAATTTCATGGCTGCAGTTGCCATCTGCAGTGATTTTGGAACCCCCAAAAATAAAGTCTGACACTGTTTCCCCATCTATTTCCGATAAAGTGATGGGACCAGATGCCATGATCTTCGTTTTCTGAATGTTGAACTTCAAGCCAATTTTTTCACTCTCCACTTTCACTTTCATCAAGAGGCTTTTTAGTTCCTCTTCACTTTCTGCCATAAGATTGGTGTCATCTGCATATCTGAGGTTACTGATATTTCTCCCGGCAATCTTGATTCCAGCTTGTGCTTCTTCCAGCCCAATGTTTCTCATGATGTACTCTGCATATAAGTTAAATAAACAGGGTGACAATATACAGCCTTGATGTACTCCTTTTCCTATTTGGAACCAGTCTGTTGTTCCATGTCCAGTTCTAACTGTTGCTTCCTGACCCGCATACAGATTTCTCAAGAGGCAGGTCAGGTGGTCTGGTATTCCCATCTCTTTCAGAATTTTCCACAGTTTATTGTGATCCACACAGTCAAAAGCTTTGGCATAGTCAATAAAGCAGAAATAGATGTTTTTCTGGAACTCTCTTGCTTTTTTGATGATCCAGCCAAGCGTCTAGTAAAAATCCTTGGGAGTTAATCATAGACTCATCATTTTCTTTCATTTTCAACATCCAACCTATTGTCAAGTCTTGTCATTTTTACTTCCATGTCATGTCTTGAATGAAAAATTTTTTGAAGTTCTCAGTGCCAATACTTTAATTCAGGATTTCATTATTGTCTGTATTTTTACATTAGTATTCAATAGGTGTCTCACTTCTCTATTAATTCTGTATCTTCAACTCCTAGTATAGTACTTGGAGTATAAGAGATAACCAGTGAAGATTTCCCTTTCATTTTTTAGAAAGTTTTTCATTTAAAATGAATAAAGAAGCATAATTGATTTGTTCAACAACATTAAGTACATTTAATAAATTAAAAACAAAGTTCATTTTATACATAGTGGTTTGTAGATCTTAATCCTCTATCTTTATTTTGCTCCTTTTCCCTTTCCTCTCTCCACTGATATCCACTAGTCTGTTTTCTATATCTGTGAGCCTGTTTCTTCTTTTTTGTTGTTATATTTATTTATTTTTTAGATTCCTCATGCTGTGCATAAAACACATAAGCAACAAACATATATTGTACAGCACAGGAAAATAGAGCCATTATTTTGAAATAACATTAAATGGAGTATAATCTGTAAAAATATTGAATCACTACAGTGTAACCTGAAAATAGTATAATACTGTACAACAACTATATTTCAATAAAAAAGAAAGCCCAGTATTATGGATTGTATTTCTTTAACAGAAAACATGAAATGGAAATAAAAATATCTAAGTAGCACTTTACATTATTTTATGATGGATCCAAAATGACAATGATAGTACTTAGGACTTAGAACTAGAAAACCAAACCTTACTATTATAGATAAAAATATACTATTATGTGTTTTCTATTTTATTATAATTAATGGTATAATGAATATTGATAACATGATATCATGAACAATGATATGATATAATTATATTCTTATATGTGACTCCTTGTTTATATCTTTGAAAGTGTTCTCTAGAAATGCAGTTGCTGTGTCATTAGGATATGCACTTCCTTATTTTTCAACATAATTGCTTCTCAACATGAGAGTCACCACTTTACACATTTGGTAGATTTGTACTTATTAGGTCCAGGATCTGCAAATACCAACAGTTTTATCTCTTCCTTTGTAATCATAATACTTTATTTCTTTGTTAAAATTTATTCAATAGTGTGGATTTCCAGCAGTATATCTAATAAGAGTGGTGAGAGCAGACACCTTCGCTTTATTTCTGATCTTAAGGAGAAAGCTTTCAGGTTTTCTTACAGTTAAGTATAATGGTAGCTATAGTTTTGTTGTTGTTCTGTAGATGCTTGCTCTCTCCCTCTTTCCTCTGTATTGGTTTGATTCCTCTGGAGATTCCTGACTAGTACACATGGTATTCCTTTTACTTCCAAAATACCTACATTATTATAGTTAAAGGGAACTTTCTTTAGAATAACATATAGATGAATCATGTGGGAAATTTTATTTTTTATTATTTTTTAATTTAAATTTATTTATTTTAATTAGAGGCTAATTACTTTACAATATTGTATTGGTTTTGCCATACATCAACATGAATCTGCCACAGGTATACACGTGTTCCCCATCCTGAACCCTCCTCCCTCCTCCCTCCCCGTACCATCCCTCTGGGTCGTCCTAGTGCACCAGCCCCAAGCATCCAGTATCGTGCATTGAACCTGGACTGGCAACTCGTTTCATATATGATATTATACATGTTTCAATGCCATTCTCCCAAATCATCCCACCCTCTTCCTCTCCCACAGAGTCCAAAAGACTGTTCTATACATAAGTGTCTCTTTTGCTGTCTCGTATGAAGGGTTATTGTTACCATCTTTCTAAATTCCATATAAAAGCGTTAGTATACTGTATTGGTGTTTTTCTTTCTGGCTTACTTGACTCTGTATAATAGGCTCCAGTTTCATCCACCTCATTAGAACTGATTCAAATGTATTCTTTTGAATGGCTGAGTACTACTCCATTGTGTATATGTACCACAGATTTCTTATCCATTCATCTGCTGATGGACATCTAGGTTGCTTCCATGTCCTGGCTATTATAAACAGTGCTGCGATGAACATTGGGGTACACGTGTCTCTTTCAATTCTGGTTTCCTCGGTGTGTATGCCCAGCAGTGGGATTGCTGGGTCATAAGGTAGTTCTATTTACAGTTTTTTAAAGAATCTCCACACTGTTCTCCATAGTGGCTGTACTAGTTTGCATTCCCACCAACAGTGTAAGAGGGTTCCCTTTTCTCCACACCCTCTCCAGCATTTATTGCTTGTAGACTTTTGGATCGCAGCCATTCTGACTGGTGTGAAATGGTACCTCATAGTGGTTTTGATTTGCATTTCTCTGATAATGAGTGATGTTGAGCATCTTTTCATGTGTTTGTTAGCCATCTGTATGTCTTCTTTGGAGAAATGTCTGTTTTGTTCTTTGGCCCATTTTTTGATTGGGTCATTTTTTTTTCTGGAGTTGAGCTGTAGGAGTTGCTTGTATATTTTGGAGATTAGTTGTTTATCAGTTGCTTCATTTGCTATTATTTTCTCCCATTCTGAAGGCTGTCATTTCACCTTGCTTATAGTTTCCTTTTTTGTACAGAAGCTTTTAAGTTTAATTAGGTCCCATTTGTTTATTTTTGCTTTTATTTCCAATATTCTGGGAGGTGGGTCATAGAGGATCCTGCTGTGATGTATGTCGGAGAGTGTTTTGCCTATGTTCTCCTCTAGGACTTTTATAGTGTCTGGTCTTACATTTAGATCTTAAATCCATTTTGAGTTTATTTTTGTGTATGGTGTTAGAAAGCATTCTAGTTTCGTTCTTTTACAAGTGGTTGACCAGTTTTCCCAGCACCACTTGTTAAAGAGATTGTCTTTCTCCATTCTATATTCTTGCCTCCTTTGTCAAAGATAAGGTGTCCATAGGTGCGTGGATTTATCTCTGGGCTTTCTATTTTGTTCCATTGATCTATATTTCTGTCTTTGTGCCATTACCATACTGTCTCGATGACTGTGGCTTTGTACTAGAGCCTGAAGTCAGGCAGGTTGATTCCTCCAGTTCCATTCTTCTTTCTCAAGATTGCTTTGGCTATTCGAGGTTTTTTGTATTTCCATACAAATTGTGAAAGTATTTGTTCTAGCTCTGTGAAGAATTCCTTTGGTAGCTTGATAGGGATTGCATTGATTCTATAGATTGCTTTGGGTAGTATACTCATTTTCACTATATTGATTCTTTGGATCCAGGAACATGGTATATTTCTCCATCTATTAGTGTCCTCTTTGATTTCTTTCACCAGTGTTTTATAGTTTTCTATATATAGATCTTTAGTTTCTTTAGGTAGATATAGTCCTAAGTATGTTATTCTTTTTGTTGCAATGGTGAATGGAATTGTTTCCTTAATTTCTATTTCTATTTTCTCATTATTAGTGAATAGGAATGCAAGGGATTTCTGTGTGTTGATTTTATATCCTGCAACTTTACTATATTCATTGATTATTTCTAGTAATTTTCTGGTGGAGTCTTTAGGGTTTTCTATGTAGAGGATCATGTCATCTGCAAACAATGAGAGTTTTACTTCTTCTTTTCCAATTTGGATTTCTTTTTCTGCTCTGATTGCTGTGGCCAAAACTTCCAAAACTATGTTGAATAGTAATGGTGAAAGTGGGCACCCTTGTCTTGTTCCTGGCTTTAGGGGAAATGCTTTCAATTTTTCACCATTGAGGATAATGTTTGCTGTGTGTTTGTCATATATAGCTTTTTTTATGTTGAGGTATGTTCCTTCTATTCCTGCTTTCTGGAGAGTTTTTATCATAAATTGGTGTTGAATTTTGTAAAGGCTTTCTCTGCATCTATTGAGATAATCATATGGTTTTTATTTTTCAATTTGTTAATGTGGTATATTACATTGATTGATTTGCAGATATTGAAGAATCCTTGCATCCCTGGGATAAAGCCCACTTGGTCATGGTATATGATCTTTTTAATGTGTTGTTGAATTCTGATTGCTAGAATTTTGTTAAGGATTTTTGCATCTATCAATTCACCCCTTTAAAGTAGATAATTCAATGGATTGTTTTGTTTTGTGTTGTTTTTACTTTACAATATTGTATTGGTTTTGCCATACATCAACACGAATCCACCACGGGTGTACATGTGTTCCCCATCCTGAACCCCCCTCCCATCTCCCTCCCCGTACCATCCCTCTGGGTCATCCCGGTGCACCAGCCCCGAGCATTCTGTATCCTGCATCAAACCTAGACTGGTGATTCGTTTCTTATATGATATTATACATGTTTCAATGCCATTCTCCCAAATCATCCCACCCTCTCCCTCTCCCACAGAGTCTAAAAGACTGTTCTATACATCTGTTTCTCTTATTTCTGAAATAGGTTAAAACTAAAAGGATGGATTAATTTAAACTGATTCTGGCAACTAGTATGGAGATTATGCTATAGCATATCATGTAATTACATCAGCTGATATTTGTATATTGAGCTTTCTTTATTAAATTGAATCTAAGTTTTATTTAGTTAGCAAAATTACCTACTGTTCAAGTTTATTTATTATCATAATCTACTTTTTACTTTATTTTTTTCTCCTCTAATTCTTAATGTTCCTTGTTATCTGCTTTCTTTATGTTTTCATTTTGTTTGTTATACTTGCTAAAGTTTTCCACCTTTTTAGAGGAAAAATTTGTATTTACCAATGTTGATATATTTTTCCATTTTATAATTTAAGAATTTCTCTAATTATTTTCATAACTTCTTTCTCTTACTCCCCGATAAGTGATTTTATTATTTTCTTAAGTTGAATGAATAGTTTTTTTCATCTTTTTAATTTTATATTGGATGTATTAAAATTTAAAATTTTACAATTGTGACCAGATTTAGGCCTAACTTACTGAGTTTAGAATTTTTGTTGTAATTGTACTCGTTTAAATTTTAGTATTGTGCTGTGCTTTGTGCTAGGTTACTCAGTCGTGTCTGACTCTTTGCGACCCCATGGATTGTAGCCGGCCAGGCTCCTCTGTCCACGGGTATTCTCCAGGCAAGAAAGCAGAGTGGGTTGCCATGCCCTCCTCCAGGGGATCTTCCCAACCTAGGGATTAAACATAGGTCTCCTGCATTGCAGGTGGATTCTTTACCATCTGAGCCACCAGAGAAGCCTCAGTCTCAAAAGAATACAGAAGCAAACATGACAGTTTGTAAAAATCTTATAATTTCATATTTGCTTCAATTAGATGTTTTTAAAGATATAATACTTTAGTGATCAATTGAAGCCTCTAGTTTACCCTGCCTAAGATTAATCTCCCTCTGTACCTCCCTTTCAGAGAAGGCAATGGCACCCCACTCCAGTACTCTTTCCTGGGAAATCCCATGGACAGAGGAGCCTGGACGGAGGAGGCTACAGTTCATGGGGTCACGAAGAGTCAGACACAACTGAGCGACTTCACTTTCACTTTTCACTTTCATGCACTGGAGAAGGAAATGGCAACCCACTCCAGTATTTCCTGGAGAATCACAGGGACAGGGGAGCCTGGTGGGCTGCTGTCTATGGGGTCACACAGAGCCGGACACGACTGACGTGACCTAGCAGCAGCAACATACCTCCCTTTAGTGTGACTTGCATGCTCATCTTTCATATTCTTGTTACCATTCATTTACTATATATTTATCCATGCACAATATGTAATTCTTCTATAGATAGGTATATAATTCTTTCATATCTCAGAGTTTGCTCAGATTTATGTCCATTGGGTTGGTGATGCTATCTAACCATCTCATGCTCTGCTGCCCCTTCTCCTTTTACCTTCTTCAATCTTTCCCAGCATCACGCTCTTTTCCAATGAGTCAGCTCTTTGCATCAGGTGACTAAAGTATTGTAATCATTCGGTTTCAGTTGATTTCCTTTAGGATTGACTGGTTTGATCTCCATGCAGTTCAAGGGACTCTCAAGAGTCTGCTCCAGCACCACAATTCGAAAACATCAGTTATTTTGGTGTTCAGCCTTCTTTATGGTCCAGCTCTCACATCTGCACATAACCACTGGAAAAAACCATAGCTTTGACTGTATAGATCTCTGTTGGTTAAGTGGTGTCTCTGCTTTTTATATATTGTCTATGTTTGTCATAGCTTTCCTTCCAAGGAACAAGTGTCTTTGAATTTCATGACTGCAGTCACGATCCACAGTGATTTTTAAGCCAAAGAAAATAAAGTCTATCACCGTTTCCACTTTTTCCCCTTCTATTTGCCATTAAGTAATAGGACCAGATGTCATGATCTTAGTTTTTTGAATGTTGAGCTTTAACCCAGCCTTTTCACTCTCCGCTTTCAAAAGTTTCTTTAGTTATTCTTCATTTTCTGCTATTAAAGTTGTATCATCTGCATATATGAGATTGTTGACATTTCTACCAGCAGTCTTGATTTCAGCTTGTGATGGTATATTTTCATTAGCACACTGTAGTTTATTGATCGATGTTCTTATTTCTCAAATGCACATTCTTATTTTACCCCATATACACTTGTATAAAAATTTCTCTAGGGTATATTTCTAGATGTGAAATTGAAGCTCCCTTAGATATCACCATGTTTAACGTCAAAGGATTTTTCCAGAATGTGGTGATAACAATTTATTCAGAAGAGTATGAGAGCTCCTCTCCCTATTTTCTCACATCCCTACCAACAAATGATATAGGGAGTTTATAAAAATATTTTGTCACTATAGAGATATGAAATAATATTTCATTATTTTTGTATTTTGCATTTCCTTTACTATCAATAATACTGGTTATATGCTATCTGTATGTTTATAGGGCGTTGGGCCTTCCCAGGTGGTGCTAGTGGTAAACAATCTGCCTGCCAGTTCAGGAGAGAACACGTGATGAGGGTTCAATCCCTGGGTTGGGAAGATCCCTTAGAGAAGGAAATGGCAACCCACTCTAGTATTCTTGCCTGGAAAATTCCATGGACAGAGGAGCCTGGTAGGTTACAGTCCATGGAGTCTCAAAGAGTTGGGCACAACTCTGCACACATGCACACAAGGGGTATTTAGCTTCCTCTTCTGTGATTTTCCTGTTCATATAATTTGTAGATGCCCACCTTCCCTCTACAGTAAACAACCTCCATTGTATTGGTTTTATAATGAAAAAAAAATTCATTTTGAACAATTCAAACAATATGAAAATATGTAAGGAAGAATATAAAAAGTTCACTAAATTTTAGTAGACACCTACTTGTGTTGAAAGAGCTTTGTTTCAAAGTGTAGTCCACAATTGGCCTTTAGGAACTGACTTCGTCTTACCTGCCTGTATGATGGCTATGCCTCTTTTTCCCATGCTCTGTCAAAGGTGAGACAGTTCAGGTATCCTATTTCTCTTTGGTGGGGCTTGTCACTCTTTGGAATTTTATTTATTTGGTTGCTTGACTTGTGAATTCAAGTCTTCTAGTGCACTCAGGAAAAGTTATGATTTTGAAGCTTATTTGACTTTTTTATTATTATTAAAGTGTAAATAGTGATCTTTCCAGCTTTCTGTTCTCTAAATAAAATCAGAAGTCCATACCCATTAGTAGTCACTCCTCATTTACACCTTATCCCAATTTCTCTGGCAACCACTAATCTGCTTTCTATCTCTATGGTGGTGGTGGTTTAGTCACTAAGTCGTGCCCAACTCTTGCAATCCCGTGGACTGTAGCCCTCTAGACTCCTCTGTCCATGGGATTTCTCAGCAAGAACATTGGAGTGGGTTGCCATTTGGGGATCTTTCCAACCCAGGAATCTAACCTGTGATTCCTGCATTGCAGGCAGTTTCTTTTCAACTGAGCCACCAGGGAAGACCTCTATCTCTATGAATTCAATGCCTATTCTATACATTTCATCTTGCTGGAATCATATAATATGTGATTTTTTTTTTGTCTGAATTTCTTCACTTAGCCTAATGTTTTCAGTGTTAATCCATGTTGTGCCATTTATCAGTACAGCATTCCTTTTTATATCAACTAATATTCCAGCATATGCATAGCCTACATTTTTTCATCCACTTATCAGTGAATGGACATTTGGGATTTTTAAAAATTGATTTATTTGGCTGTACCAGGACTTAGTTGTAGCATGTTGTGGCAAGCAAACTGTTAGTTGCAGCATGTGGAATCTAGTTCCCCAACAAGGGATGGAATGCAGGCCCCTTGCATTGGAAGCACAGAGTCTTAGTCAATACACCACCAGGGATGTCCCCATTTGGGATTTTCAATCTTTGGCTTTTGCGAATAATTCTGCTAAGAACACTGGTTTAAAAGGTTTGTGTTTTTGTGTGTGTGTGAATACTTTTCCATTTCTCTTTTGGAAGAACTGTCAGAATATTTTCCAAACTGGCTTCCCCATCTTCATTTTTAAAGGATATATTTTCAATGTGTAAAGAATCTGCCTGCAATGCAGAAGATATAGGAGACACAGGTTCAATTCTTGGGTCAGGAAAATCCCCTGGAGAAGGACTTGGCAACCCACTCCAGTATTCTTGCCTGGGAAATCACATGGACAGAGGAGCCTGATGGGCTATATAGTCCATGAGGTCACAAGAGTTGGACACAACTGAGTGACTAAACATAGCACATATATCTAAGGTGACAGGCATTTTTTTTCTTTCTTATAGCATTTTAAAGGTGTTTACCTTTTGTCTTTGGCATTTATTGAATCTTATGCTACAATTCCTTTTTTTTTTTCATTCAAGTTAATGCATATTTTTTGTATATATGGTCCATGAAAATGTTTATCTTGTTTTGATCATGAATTTATCTTTTTGTTTCCTCTCTTTATCAGAGCTTACAAATTTATTCTGTAAGGGCTGGATAGTGAATATTGTGGACTTTCTGGTCTAATGATCTCTGTCATAACTATTAAACTGTGATTAGCAGCAAAGCAGCCATGGTAAAAGTAAAAATGAATGAATGTGACTATGTTCCCATAAAACTCTATTTCTTAAAAAGAAGCGTGGTCGATTAGAATTTACCTGTAGTCCATTGTGTGCTCACTTTTGTTCTTTATAATGTCTGTCACTATTAAGCATGGAGGCCAAAAGTTTGATTTAAGTATAAACTCTGTGGACTGAGACTGCAATCACTAATTTTCAGTTTGGTTTGTGAGTGAAGTTTTGATTCTTATTTTTGCCTAAATAAAATTAAGGATAATTTTTTTCACGTGGGTTTAGTTTTTGTTGTTGTTTTTATCCCCTAATTATTAATTTCATCTCATTGCACTAGAGATGTTATTGGAACCTGTATGATGAATACTTTGCAGAATTTATTGAGCTTTTTTGTGTGTGTGGCTTTATAAGAGATCATTTAAAAAACTTTTGGGCACAGTTATATAGCTTAATCTTAGTTTATTAGTTATAATAGTCCATAGATTATTCTTAAATCAATATTATTAATTGTGATATTTAGGTCTTTATTATTCTAAATTAAGTTTTGTCGATTCAAGTAATGAAAATTGAGGAAAAAAAGAATTATTTTCTAGTTATTTTCTTTTTATGGATAACCATTATATCTACATTTCTTTATTTTTTTCTTTTATATTCTATATAATAGAATACTGTATGAGACTTCATATTTCCCTGAACTTGGAGAGTAAACTTTCAAAGCTGAGGACAAAAATGTGTCAAGTACTCACATTCTATGGTACAAAAGTCAGGATCAGGCACTCCTAATATAAACAGTTGTTTGTGCAGCGGGCGGATTTTTTTGAGTAGTGAGCCATCGGCCTGTTGATGTGTGCCAAAACTTTTCCCTGTCCTTTCCATAAGGAAAGGTGGAAGTGCCTCTCCCATCCATAGTTAACTAAAGCAAATTTTCCAAGAAACTGTGTGCCTATATGTGAAGTATATTGATATCTCATTCCGATTTACTTTGAATTCCCTGTGTTTGACATGGCAAAGAAATGGATTTCCTGGGATCAAGTGGACATTGATGAAATTAGTTGACCTTGAGCCATACATAGTTCAAAAGGGCTGACCACCAGAGAGATCATAGGACCACAGCAGCAAAGTCTATGAAATATAATGTGAGGGGTTAGATCTGGGGTTGAAAGTAGAAGAGAGCAAATCCAACTGTTAAAAAAATTGCATGTTAGGAAGGACCTTCTGTGGGACTCCCTACAAAATTGATAATGTGCCTTGCAAGAGACCTTGACACACACTCTCTTTTTCTCTCTTGTGAGTACCTAACAGAAAATGTTAATTGTTAGATAGTGTGTACACCTTGGCAGCCAATTGTGTGAAAGAACCCCTGCTATTTCTTGTGTTTCCTTTTTTCAGGTTTTATATCCCAGAAAAACTAGAACCAGAAGAGAGGGAAGGAGGGTTAAAAGAAAAGAAGCCCATACCTCTCTCTTCTACAGGTCCTTTGGTGTGATCTTCAAGTAAGACAGGGAGGGAAAGGAGGAAATGAGTTTATAGTTTTTAATTAGAATATATGCTGCTTAATAATCACTAAAGATGACCAACTGAGGAGACTACCAGAAATGTCATTAAATGGATTGAGAAGACAGGGTCAACAGGGCGTGACTGAAGGCAGTGACTGGAAAAACAAAACAGAACAAAACACTTGTTATCCATACCTCTTAAAGTTTGGTGGGTTCAATAAACCAGTTATTTATATTTTTCCTGATAATTATTTAGTAATTAAATAAAACATTTACTACACTAAGAATCTTATGCTTTATCAATATAAAATGAACTTTTGGTCCCACTTAATGCTTTATGTTTTGAATTTTACTTAATTTAATTAAATTTAAAACTTAATGTTTTGAATTTTACTGCAAGTGGTACTTTGCTACCTCTGTTTTCCTTTTGTTTTCATTTGTGTAACATTTTTTATTTAACTTTTTCAAAGGTTTTCTTTCACAAATTGTTTTTCAACTCAGTGTAACACACACACACACACACACACACACACCTACCTATCTGTCTATTCAATCTCAATGTAGGAGTTAAACTCACATTTGTTTTAATAATTGATATTGATTTTCTTCTGCCCATTTATGCTTTCTTTAAAAAATCTTTGCTTTTCTAACTTTCAGTATAGAGACTTCATTTTTGTGTTTTCCAATGACTTAGAGGGTCATGTTTTATATCTCATAATATTATCCTTTATGTTGTTCAAAATCATTCTTTAACTTCTAAGTCAATAAATAAACTAGTTTAATGTGATGCCCCATATTTGAGATAGGATATTCAGAACACTTCTAATTCTGTTTCTTTCTTCAACCTCTTATCACTATAATGAATATTTCTATGTAAGTATTTGCTACTCCATTTACCTATCATATCTAAATCTATATACATACATGCATAAATGGCTGTCCATCTTCATTTTTGACAATATATTAGAATGAGCATCTTACCTATGGGCGTGGCTTGCCCCTGGCTGGTTAGGGAGATGCACCCTAGATCTAGCTTTTATTCATGGCTTCAAATTTTCAGAGCTTCCAGAGAAGTCTGCTAAGTTGCCACACCTTAGAACTCATTGAACCAAGTCTGTTATTAAACTGGTATGATTATTTGGCTGCAATATTTGTTCTCTCTCTAGGAACTACAGATGTTATGCTGAGAGTTGATGCTCTGACTAACTTTACTCAACAGGCTTTACAAGATTCTCAAAAAGCTATTTCAGCTCTTAATGCTGAACAAATACAGATTAGAAAGGTGGTTTTACAAAGCAGATTGACCTTAGATATTCTAACAGCTGCACAAGGAAGAACTTGTGTCTTATTCATACCCAGTGCTGTACATATATACCAGATCCAAGCACTAATATTACTCACTTTACAAAACACATGAACAAGATGACTCAGGCTGTGGATATTCCTGAAACCTCAATTTCCTCACTTTGGGAAATGTTAACTAGTTCTTCTTGGTGGAAAACTATCCTAATTGCATTAATTCTGATTGTTCTGTTTTTGCTGTTTGCTCCCTGCAACTATAACTGTGTAACTGGATTTGTTTCTAGCCTCATGAAGGCTTTTAAGTTACAAATAGTTGCTCAAACTCCTACAATTATGACAGCTTCCTCCAACTACTACTTGGGGCCCCTGGATCAGAGATCCTCAATATGAGGGTCAGGAGAATGTTCCCTCATCAGTTTAGGGGCAATGCCCCTCATCAGCTCAGAAGCAGTTATGGAAGAGAACAATGCCCCACTCCCTAGGCAGCATCAGTTCAGTTCATTTCAGTCACTTAGTCGTGTCCGACTGTTTGAGATCCCATTGACTGCAGCACACCAGGCTTCCCTATCACCAACTCCGAGAGCTTGCCCAAACTCATGTCCATCGAGTCGGTAATGCCATCCAACCATCTAATCCTCTGTCGTCCCCATCTCATCCTACCTTCAATCTTTCCCAGAATCAGGGTCTTCTCTGGGGAGTCAGTTCTTTGCATCTGGTGGGCAAAGTATTGGAGTTTCAGCTTCAGCGTGAGTCCTTCCAATGACTATTCAGGACTGATTTCCTGGTTGGATCTCCTTGCAGTCCAAGGGACTCTCAAGAGTCTTCTCCAACACCACAGTACAAAAGCATCAATTCTTTGATGCTCAGCTTTCTTTATACTCCAACTCTCACATCCATACATGACTACTGGAAAAACCATAGCTTTGATTAGATGGACCTTTGTTGGCAAAGTAATGTCTCTGTTTTTCACTATGCTAGCTATGTTGGTCATAGCTTTTCTTCCAAGGAGCAAGTGTCTTTTAATTTCATGGCTGCAGTCACCATCCGCAGTGATTTTGGGGCCCAAGAAAATAGTCTGTCACTGTTTCCATTATTTCCCCATCTGTTTGCCAACAAGTGATGGGACCGGATGCCATGATCTTAGTTTTTTGAATGCTGAGCTTTAAGCCAACTTTTTCACTCTTCTCTTTCACTTTCATCAAGAGCCTCTTTAGTTCCTCTTCACTTGCTGCCATAATGGTGGTGTCATCTGCATATCTGAGGTTACTGATATTTCTCCCTGCAATCTTGATTCCAGCTTGTGCTTCATCCAGCCTGGCATTTAGCATGATGTACTCTGCATATAAGTTAAATAAGCAGGGTGATGATATAATTTTCCTGAAAGCAAAGGTGGGAATGAGAGGGTAACAAGCAGGAAGGCTATGGGTCCCCAAACAGAGGAAATAGACTGCAAGTGTCAGACTTTTTCTTCCTCTCTCTTAAGCAGCAGGTGGAAACAAACTACAAGTGTCAGACATTTTTTCCCCTCTCTATACAAAATTAAAAGAAGGTTTATTTTAAAATTTTGTGTTGCCATGACACCTGGTTCCACCTGAACTTAACTTTTCTCAAACCTTGAGGTAACCTATGCGATTTTTCTTATGGAAATGTTTTTCTTAAGCTATGCTAATGAACTAAGTATTTGCCTTAGAATCTGCCTTTCTTGGCTCAACAAATGAGTATGTTTTACTCATGGAAATGTTCTGTTAAGCTGTGTTAATGAAACTATGTATTTGCTTGGAATCTGCCTTTCTTCAGGATTCATGTCAATTGTTTTATGGCCCAGGATGACTCACCTTGTGTCCATGCTATCTCAAAATGAATGTTGTGGGTGAGGGGCCTGGTGTAACTCTCAATTTTGAGTCATTTCCTTTCTCTAATTTGCAACTTGCTAATCATATATAGCAACTCCTTACTATAAATCAGCAGCAGGGCATTCTTTCTGCCCCCTTCTGATGTCTATGTCAGAAGCTTTCTCTATCTCTTTTATACTTCAACAGAACTTTATTACACAAAAGTTCTGAACAATCAAGGCTTGTCACTGGCCCTGAATTGAATTTAAGTACTATTCAAATATTATCACTTAAATAGAATCATCACTAATTCTTATGAATTGTTCCTTCTTTATCACTTTAGCAAGATAACATTTTAAAATATTGTGATGAGATTGTAATTTAGTTTCTTACTTCTGAATTATTACCATTAAAAGAAAATGAAGATATGTTTGCCAGCTAAATGCAACATTGGCAGACACTATCTTGGATAGTTATCATTTTATATGGTATATCATGTAACCAGATCAACAATTCTTCAAGAACTTTTATGCACTATGCCTCCTTATATCTCTTTTGATTTGTTACCTTTTCTCCGTTCACATTCCCTTTTTCCAAACACTTTTGTCCTGGATTATACAAATAGCCTTCTATATACTGTCTCTTTCTCCTAAGTAATCCTCCTCTTTCTTCAGTTCAGTTCAGTTCAGTTGCTCAGTCGTGTCCGACTCTTTGTGACCTCATGAATCACAGCATGCCAGGCCTCCCTGTCCATCACCAACTCCCGGAGTTCACTCAGACTCACGTCCATCAAGTCAGTGATGCCATCCAGCCATCTTATCCTCTGTCATCCCCTTCTCCTCCTGCCCCAATCCCTCCGAGCATCAGGGTCTTTTCCAATAAGTAAACTTTTCGCATGAAATGGCCAAAGTATTGGAGTTTCAGCTTCAGCATCAGTCCTTCCAATGAACACCCAGGACTGATCTCCTTTAGGATGGACTGGTTGGATCTCCTTGCAGTCCAAGGGACTCTCAAGAGTCTTTTCCAACACCACAGTTCAAAAGCATCAATTCTTCAGTGCTCAGCTTTCTTCACAGTCCAACTCTCACATCCATACATGACCACTGGAAAAACCATAGCCTTGACTAGACAGAATTTTGTTGGCAAAGTAATATCTCTGCTTTTGAATATGCTATCTAGGTTGGTCATAACTTTCCTTCCAAGGAGTAAGCATCTTTTAATTTCATGGCTGCAGTCACCATCTGCAGTGATTTTGGAGCCCCCCAAAATAAAGTCTGACACTGTTTCCCTGTTTCCCCATGTATTTCCCATGAGGTGATGGGACCAGATGCCATGATCTTTGTTTTCTGAATGTTGAGCTTTAAGCCAATTTTTTAACTCTCCTCTTTCACTTTCATCAAGAGGGTTTTTAGTTCCTCTTCACTTTCTGCCATAAGGGTGGTGTCATCTGCATATCTGAGGTTATCGATATTTCTTACCCACTAATAATTATCATATGAATGAAAGTATGCATTCAAGATGTATAGACTGGCACATGTAAACGTGATACACTGGTCAACCATACAGTAAGTATTAGAAACACTATAGCCAGCTGAAAAATACCTGAACTTTGCATTATTACAAATTAAATTTTCACCCCTGAGATTGGAAAAAATGTATATAGAAATCTGATATAAAGTTTAAGAAATTCTGAGGAAATTGGCATTATCAAACAGAGTACTCGGAGTGTAGTCAATTAATTTTTGGCACATTAGTATAAAAATTAAAATTCTATTGGAGTATAGTTATTTACAGTGTTATGTAAGTTTCAGTAGTACGGTAAATTAAGTCCATTACACATTATAAATATATCCACTCTATTTTAGATTCTTTTCCCATATAGGTCATTACAGAGTATTAAGTTGCCTGTGCTATGTAGTAGGTCCTATTATTAATCTATTCTATATAATATATATTAATAAGATATAAAATAAAATATATGTAATAGGTCCTATTAGTTATCTATTTTATATATAGTAGTTTGCATATGGCAGTCCCAATCTCCTTATTTATCCCTCCCCCACTCCTTTCTTCCTTAGTAACCTCAATTTTTTTCTACATGTGTGACTCTGTTTCTGTCTGTAAATAATTTCATTTGTACTTTTTAGCTTAGATTCCACATATAAGAGACATCATGTGGTTTTGTCTCTCTCTTTATGACTTATTTCATTTAGTATGACAATCTCCAGGTCCATCCATGTCACTGCAAATGGCGTTATTTTATTCCTTTTGTGGCTGAGTAATATTCCATTGAACATATGTACTGCGTCTTCTTTATCCATTCCTCCAGAGATATTTAGGTTGCTTCCATGCCTCTGCTATTGTGAATAGTGCCACAATGAACATTGGCATGTATGTTTATTCAAATTATGGTTTTCTCCAGATATATACCCAAGAATGGGATTGCTTGAACATATAGCAGTTCTATATTTAGTTCTTTTAGTGAAAGTGAAAATCGCTCAATTGTGTCTGACTCTTTGCAAACTCATGGAATTCTCCAGGCCAGAATACTGGAGTGGGTATCCTTTCCCTTCTCCAGGGAATCTTCCCAACCCAGTGATCGAACTCAGTTCTCCTGCATTGCAGGCAGATTCTTTACCAGCTGAGCCACAAGGGTATATTTAGTTTTTTAGGGAAACTCCAAACTGTTCTCACAGTGACTGTGCCAATTTGCATTCCCACCAGAAGTGTAGGAGGCTTCCCTTTTTACTCTACCTTCTCTAGCATTTATTGTTTCTGGATTTTTTTGATGATGGCCTTTCTGACCAGTGTGAGGTGATACTTTGTAATATTTTTGGTCTGCATTTCTCTACTACTTAGTGGTGCTGAGCATCTTTCCATGTGCTTTTTTGGCCAGCTGTATGTCTTCCTTGGCAAAATGTCTTTAGATCGTCCTCATATTTTTTATTAGTATTTTTTTTAATTGACCTTCATGAGCTTTTTGTCAAGATTAATCACCTGTCAGTATCTTCATTTATAAATATTTTCTCTCATTCTGTGCTTTGTGGATCCAGAATTATTTTTACTGTTAGATATCTGCCCTATCTAAAAGGTAGGTAAGCTGCATACTGCATCATTGTTTTAATGAAAATGAATTATAAATATTTTCCTTTTGTAAGGGAATGGATGGCTAAATTATGGTGTAGTCATTCTAAATTTTAAAGGGAAAAATTTAGATCTGTTTCTATTAAAGTAGAAGGATCTACATGATATACTGTTCTGTGGTAAAAATGTTGAAGAACAATGGACACGAAATGACGTATTCATGTAAGGAATTATAAACTTAAAAAAGGTTTATTTGGTATCTGTTTGTAATATTACAGAGAAAGTCATGAGAGATTGGGGTGGTTGCCACTGGAGGGGGGATTGTTTGCTTTTTTAAATAAATAAACTGAAAATCCTGCATCTTTTCAAGAGGTTCAAAATGTAATTGCTTATGTGATTATAGAGCAAGGCATGGTAGTGTGGAGGATACACCCAAACTGGTTTTCACTGGATGAGAGTGATACTGATTGCTTCTTTTATCTTGTGATACTAGAGAGCCAATATAGCATAGCTATTAAGAACACAGGGCCTGTACCATAATTGTATGGTTTTGAATCCTATCTCCACTACTTGAAATATGTATTATCTCTAGCAAGTTTGGTAAATCACTCATTGCTTCAGTTTCTTTGTAAAATATGACAATAATATTACCTGCTGAATCAAGTGGTTATGAGGATTATATGAATTAATATGATTAATGCTTAGAATATTTCCTGTTACAAAGTAACAATTCAATAACTGTTAGCTGTTGCTCTATAATTATAGGATTTATACAGATATCTCATTTATTTAGACATGGTATTTTAAAAGAAGTATATATACAAGTAAATGCCAGAGTCCAGCTCCAGCAGCCAGGGATTCAACCTGAAGAGATGAACGGTGTCGACGAGAGAAATGAGGCAGCCTCTCATTTTTCTTGGACTGCCTCCTTATTTCAAGTTTAAGATTTTCTTTTATACTTTTACAAAAACATTAGATCAGAGGTTTGACATTTTCAGTTCCCCCTCTCCCAGATTTATTATCTCCATAAATCATTATTGCTCTTCAAACACAGTTCCTGCTTCAGTGATTCTCTCAGAATCAGCCTTATTATCTATTATCTACCTCCTCTAATGTGTCCTATAGTTAACTTGTGATTACATTGTAACTCATGCTACATTCTTCAGTTTACTACTTATCTTCCTAAATCCTGTTTTCCCCTAACATCCTGAGCTCACTATCTCCTAAAAATGCTTCTAGCTATAGTGTCCCTAAAAATTCCTAACTTCTATAAGCTATAGTAAAATATGCTAACTTCACAACATTCCTTAAATCTTTAACTTCTAACTGTTTTAATTATTTCTAAGCCCTAAATTCAGTAAACTCCTTTGCCATAAATATTTTCCTCACAAACAGGCTTCAGATAGCAATCCCTCCCATGGCCTCAAGCTTCAGCATGTGTGCTCATCCTGGAACACTCTTTTGTAAAAGTCCTTGAACAAATGTCAATGATTAACTTTATGAATTATTTTCTGAGCACAGCTGCAGAAGGCTTTGTGCCTTCTCATGCTCCTCTCAAGAACAATAAGCACCTTAAATTCCTTTTCAGTCAACTCAGCCGAGGAGAGGAAAAGACAAGTCAAAATTACAAGGCCTAACTCCTTCATTCTGGGACTGTGCCTGCGGAATGAGGAGAGGGGTCTGGGGCCATGCCTCCATTTTGTCAGTAATGCCTAACGCAGCTCCTGACAACTAAATCCAGTATTATGTATAAAATATTTATCAGTTTTTATTTTGGAGATAGGGTTGTGGCAGTATCTTATTATTTTTCACGTTTTAAAAAAGTGAATATATACAATTTATTCCAATGAAAAGCCAAAGCTTATTTCATACAATATATGCTTGATATTGAAGCAAATCAAGATGTATCATTTCCATCTCACCATGATAATATATCTAAGGCCAAATCCTAGATTTCAGCAAATTTTAATTTCAGATGCTTATAGCTGTAACTAAGATGACTATATATATATATATATATATAACCATCCAATCCATAGTACTTTTAAAAAAATTAATTTATTTGTTTTAATTGGAGGCTAATTACTTTACAATATTTTGGTAGTTTTTGCCATACATTGACATGAATTAGCCATGGGAGTATATGTATCCCCGCATTCTGATCCCCCATCCTATCTCCCTCTCCACTTCATCCCTCTGGGTTGTCCCAGTACACCATCTTTGAGTGCCTTGTTTCATGCATCGAACTTGGACTGGTCATCTATTTCACATATGGTAATATACATGTTTCAATGCTATTCTCTCAAATCATTCCACCTTTGCCTTCTCCCACAGAGTCCAAAAGTCTGTTCTTTTTATCTGTGTCTCTTTTGCTGTCTCCCATATAGAGTCATCATTACCATCTTTCTAAATTCCATATATATGCATTAATATACTATATTGGTGTTTTTCTTTCTGACTTACTTTGGATAATAGACTCCAGTTTCATCCACCTCATTAAGACTGACTCAAATGTGTTATTTTTAGTAGCTGAGTAATATTCCATTGTGTACATGTACCACAACTTACTCATTTGTCTGCCAATGGATATCTAGGTTGCTTCCATGTCCTGGCTGTTGTAAACAGTGCTGTGATGAACATTGGGGTACACATGTCTCTTTCAGTTCTGGTTTCCTCAGTGCATATGTCCAACAGTGGAATTGCTGGGTCATATGGCAGTTCTATTTCCAGATTTTTAAGGAATTGCAACCCTGTTCTCTATGGTGACTGTACTAGTTTGCATTCACACCAACAGTGTAAGAGGGTTCCCTTTTCTCCACACCCTCTCCAGCATTTATTGCTGGTAGACTTTTTGAGAGCAGCCATTCTGACCCAGTGAGATGGCAACCCATTGTGGTTTTGATTTGCATTTCTCTGCCAATGAGTGATGTTGAACATCTTTTCATGTGTTTGTTAGCCATCTGTATGTCTCCTTTGGAGAAATGTATGTTTAGTTCTTGGCCCATTTTTTTGATTGGGTCGTTTATTTTTCTGGTATTGAGCTGCATGAGCTGCTTGTTTATTTTTGAGATTAATTCTTTGTCAGTTGCTTCTTTTGCTATTATTTTCTCCCATTCTGAAAGCTGTCTTTTCACCTTGTTTACTGTTTCCTTCATTGTGCAAAAGATTTTAAGTTTAAACAGGTCCAATTTGTTTACTTTTGCTTTTATGTCCATTACTCTGGGAGGTGGGTAATAGAGGATCTTGCTGTGATTTATGACGGAGAGTGTTCTGCCTATGTTTTCCTCTAGGAGTTTTATAGTTTCTTGCCTTATATTTAGATCTTTAATCTATTTTGAGTTTATTTTTGTGTTTGACATTAGGAAGTATTCTAGTTTCATTCTTTTACAGGTGGTTGACTAGTTCTCCCAGCACCACTTGTTAAAAAGATTGTCTTTTCTCCATTGTATATTCTTGCCTTCTTTGTCAAAGATAAGGTGTCCATAGGTGCATGGATTTATCTCTGGGCTTTCTATTTTGTTCCATTGATCTATATTTCTGTCTTTGTATCAGTACCATATAGTCCTGATGACTGTAGGTTTGAAGTACAGTCTGAAGTCAGGCAGGTCAATTCCTCCTGTTCCATCCTTCTTTCTCAAGATTGCTTTGGCTAATCAAGGATTTTTTTGTGTGTTCCCATACAAATCATGAAATGATTTGTTCTAGTTCTGTGAAAAATACCATTGCTTGATAGGGATTGCATTGAATCTATAGATTACTTTGTATAGTATACTCATTTTCACTCTATTGATACTTCCAATCCATGAACATGGTGCATTTCTCCATCTATTTGTATCATCTTTGATATCTTTCATGAGTGTTTTATAGTTTTATATATATATAGGTCTTTTGTTCCTTTAGGTAAATTTATTCTTAAGTATTTTATTTTTCATCATAATGGTGAATTGAATTGTTTCCTTAATTTCTCTTTCTGTCTTCTCATTGTTAGTGTATAGGAATAAAAGGGATTTCTGTGTATTAATTTTATATCCTGCAACTTTACTATATTCATTGATTAGCTCTAGTAACTTTCTGGTGGTGTCTGTGGGGTTTTCTATGTAGAAGATAATGTAATCTGTAACAGTGAGTTTTACGTCTTCTTTTCCAATCTTGATTTCTTTTATTCCTTTTTCTTCTCTGTTTGCTGTAGCTAAAACTTCCAAAACTATGTTGAATAGTACTGGTGAGAGTGGGCACCCTGTCTTGTTCCTGACTTTAGGGGAAATGCTTTCAATTTTTTGCCATTGAGGATAATGTTTGCTCTGGGTTTATCACATGTGGTTTTTATTATGTTGAGGTATGTTCCTTCTATGCCTTCTTTCTGAAGAGTTTTGATCATAAATGGATGTTGAATTTTGTCAAAGCTTTCTCTGCATCTATTGAGATAATCATATGGTTTTTTTCTTTCAATTTGTTAATGTGGTGTCTCACATTGATTGATTTGCAAATATTGAAGACTCTTTGCACCCCTGGGATAAAGCCCACTCGGTCATGATGTATGATCTTTTTAATATGTTGTATTCTGTTTGCTAGAATTTTGTTAAGAATTTTTGCATCTCTGTTCGTCAGTGATATTGGCCTGAAGTTTTCTATTTTTGTGACATCTTTGTCTAATCCAGAGTACCTTTGAGAGTGGAATGGGGCACTTTGTTATTATACCCATAAAGTAGATCTTAATAGGCACTGTCTTGTTGACTAGGTTACATGATCATGTTAGCCCCAACTGAATCTCCCCTGACATACCTGCACACACCCACTATAGCCCAGTATACCTATGCTTACCTCAGATTTATATGGTCAGTAAAGACAGCCTGGCTCAGGTTACCATTATTCTTCATTTGCATTAATCCAGTAGTTTTCTCTCTCTTTTTTTTTAAATTTTAAATTTATTTATTTTAATTGTAGGCTAATTACTTTAAAATATTGTATTGGTTTTGCCATACATCAACATGAATCCACCATGGGTGTACACGTGCTCCCCGTCCTGAACCCCCCTCCCACCACCCACCCCATACCATCCCTCTGGGTCATCCCAGTGCACCAGCCCCAAGCATCCTGTATCCTGCATCAAACCTGGACTGGTGACTCGTTTCATACATGATATTATACATGTTTCAATGCCATTCTCCCAAATCTCCCCACCCTCTCCCTCTCCCAGAGTCCATAAGACTGATCTATACATCAGTGTCTCTTTTGCTGTCTCGTACACAGGGTTATTGTTACCATCTTTCTAAATTCCATATATATGTGTTAGTATACTGTATTGGTGTTTTTCTTTCTGACTTACTTCACTCTGTATAATAGGTTCCAGGGTATTTTTTTTATAAACAGAAAACAACATTTCTTTCTATGAATATTTTGTATGTGCTTGAATCATTATTCTTTTGGAGTTATGATGCATTTCTCACTGAATCACAAATATTAATTCTTGATATGGTTTATTTAGGTAGATCTTTTTTCTGACTTTAGTTTTTGCATTTTATTTTATTTATTATGCATATTAATAATTTTTTTAAAATTTTAAGTCAGGTTCACTTCTTTTCTTGGGTTGTTTGTTGTTTTGGATGTTTTCCTTCATTGCTGTTATGTACGGAAAGGACTCTCATATTCCAAGATGACAAGAGTCACCAGTTTTTAACTTAGAATTTCTATATATCCAAATTTTACATTTAAATGTTAATGTATCTGGGATTAAATCTACATGTATAAGGACATATAGAAATGACTTGATTTTTTTTCAAGTGTTTATTATAATTCCCAGTATCAATTCTTTCTGCCAATATCTATGGGTTTTACTCCCTCACATTTTTTTTATAATTTTTTTTTTCTTCTCAAAGTCTCCTTCCCTGTGAAGCCTACCCAGTCACTTTATATACAATCATAAATCACTTGCACTTCTGGTACCCCCCATCCCTTTTCCATATTTTATTTATTTTCTCTTGTAATTCACTAAGCTTCTATGTAAGCTTCCATAAAGTTAATAATTGTTTCTTTTATCTACTAGTGTGTCCGTTGTACCTAGTGCAGTGCTGGTCACATAGTTGGTGCTTAATACATATTTCTCGATTGATAATTAAGACTTCCAAATTCCCATGCTTCCTTAATTTTGCCAAGCACAGACTCGTGTTGCTTTGCAGAAATTCAGCCATTTTTTTTGTGAGGGCATGTCCAGTGCCATAACCTCTATGAGCATATTGTCTATCTGTTCTGAAAAAAGGTCACAATCCAGTAACGACCACAGCTGTATGCCATACCTGTGTGCCAATTTGTAAAGGAAATGGCAAGATTTGAAAGCATCTTCCCACATATGGTTTTAAATAGGTCAGGTAGGAAAATGGAGTCTGTTATCTGTACTGGTGCTGATTTCACAGCCACTCATTCCTCAGAGGAGTAATAACGAATGGCAACAAGAGAAGAAAGATCTTTAGAGTCATTTTTTGTATGGTGCTTTGCCAAGAGCAACATTTATCAGGGCGTTGCATGTCCCACATGGAAGTGGGGGATCTTGGTAATATGTGAATTTGGTACCATCACCAAATTAACTCTGCTCAATTTTGTTGTCTTTCCAACTTCACATCCTTGATTACAAATTCATAAAGCTGTCCTTTTGAGTATAAATTCTTTACTGCTGCAAAAATATAATTGTTCATTTTTATCAAGTACCTGATTTGTTTTTACTTGCTAGTTACTAATTACATATGAAATATAAATGAATTGCAGGCCATATATTCTGTGTGTTAACTGCTTCAAGGAAAACTTATAGTAGGTCCGATCAACATTGCAGCTTCAGGAAGTAACAAGTCTGGGCATTAAACTTTCCTGACATACCTTACTTCTCAAGCTTGACATCTGGGAATATATGATTAACAGTGGCCTACGTATACATCCACAAGATATGGCAAAAGAATATATCATGTGGAAATTGTCTTTTGAGACATTTTAATGCTATGAAAAGTATTTTAGCATTACTTATTCTAGTGCCACTGACTTGTTTTTTTTTTTTTTTTTAATCGAAAGACTAAACTTCATGAATTCAGGGATCTTGTTCATCATTTTATACCTAGGTATATTCATTTCCTGAGGCATAACTTGGTGGTATCTTAAAATAGCAGAAAGGTATTCTTTTGACAGTTGTGGTGGCCATAAATCTGAAATCAAAGTGTGTGTAGGACTGTGCTCTCTCTGGAGACTCTGGGAGAGATTCCTTCCTATTTCTGATGGTTGGCTGGCATTCTTTGGAGTTCTTTGGTTTGTGGTCACTAAAATCCAATCTCTGCTTCCCTCTTCACATTGCCTTTAACTTTGTCTCTCTCTCTCAAAACTTCCCTTGCTTCTCTCTTGAAAGCATACATACCATCGCATATATACATGCCAGACAATCCAGCATAAAGCACCTCCTCTCAAAATGCTTACTTTACGTCTTTTTCTATGTAAGGTGATAGTCTATATTTTGCATGTAAGATAATATTTACAGGTTTTGAAGATTAGGAAATAAATACATCTTTGGAGGATGATTTATTTAGCCTACCACACTAAGATTGCTGGACATATATAGTTGATAAATTTAGTGGCTTATATGACTTGAGCAAGTCTCTTTCATTTGAACTCTGATTTTCCCATATTTAGTCTGAGAAGGTTGGATCATTTAACCATTTTGAATTGACGTGAGATGGAACAACAGTAGAACATTTAATGAAGAAAAATCTCATGAAATACAGATTAATCCAGGTGTATGGTTGAGTTTGATGTTGTTCATCCCATATTTTAGTCATTCAGTAAGAGAGAGAAAGAGATGTGTCCATGTCTTTCTGTTTCTGAGTTGGTTTATTATAACATATGAGTCATTAAAGGCAATGTAATAAGATTTGATAGACTTAATTTGCTAATTGTTTAGAAAACAAAGAGATGTTCTTACTGCAAATGCATATGTGAAAGTAGGAGAAATCTCTGTAACCATATGATACTCACAATATGTTTGGTATAGTCCAGAGCCTCAAACTTCTAAACCATAAAGAACCCTATTTGAATTATTTTCCCAAATATTATGAGACCTAACACTGTAGGGTAAGTATAGTGTCATACCAGAAAAACCATCTTTTTGATAACTAAAATTTTAGTGAAATGCAAATAGCTCACAGTGGCTATGATTTTAGAACATTGGAATTATTAATATTTTAAAATAAAACTTTTATATCACCATTTCAAATGCATTTATGAAATCTAAATGCCATAGAAATTTGATACCTGCTACTGTTTATTTAAAAATATACAAACTTTTTACTTTAGAACATCTGAATGTGTAGGAAATTTCTATTTGAATTCATATTTCCATTTAACTACTCACAAAAGATTTTTATTCAAATTTAATATATATTTGCATGAAAATTTCATATTGGTTTTCAAAATTACTGCTGGAGCAACTGTACATAAGAGTGTAGCTTACAAAACATTTAATATTTTTTGTATTTATTTATTTATTAAAATTATTTTGTAATTGGAGAAAAATTGCTTTACAATGTGCTTTCTGCCGTCAAAACATTTAATATAGAATGCTGGGCTGGATGAAGCACAAGCTGGAATCAAGATTGCCGGGAGAAATATCAATAACCTCTGATATGCAGATGACGCCACTCTTATGGCAGAGAGTGAAGAAGAACTAAAGAGCCTCTTGATGAAAGTGAGAGGAGAGTGAAAAAGTTGGCTTAAAACTCAACATTTAGAAAACTAAGATCCTGGCATCCAGGCCCATCACTTCATGGCAAATAGGTGGGGAAATAGTGGAAACAGTGGCAGACTTTATTTTTTGGGCTCCAAAATCACTGCAAATGGTGACTATAGCCATGACATTAAAAGACTCCTTGGAAGGAAAGTTATGACCAACATAGACAGCATATTAAAAAGCAGAGACATTACTTTGCCAACAAAGGTCTGTCTAGTCAAGACTATGGTTTTTCCAGTAGTCATGTATGGATGTGAGAGTTGGACCATAAAGAAAGCTGAGCTCTGAAGAATTGATGCTTTTGAACTGTGGTGTTGGAGAAGACTTTTGAGAGTCTTTGGACTGCAAGGAGATCCAACCAGTCCATCCTAAAGGAGATCAGTCCTGGGTGTTCATTGGAAGGACTGATGTTGAAGCTGAAACTCCAATAATTTGGCCACTTAATGCGAAGAGCTGACTCATTGGAAAAGACCCTGATGCTGGGAAGGATTGAGGGCAGGAGGAGAAGAGGGTAACAGAGGACACGATGGTTGGATGGCATCACCGACTCAATGGACATGAGTTTGGGTAAACTCCACGAGTTAGTGATGGACAGGGAGGCCTGGTGTACTGCAGTCCATGGGGTCGCAAAGAGCCGGACATGACTGAGCAACTGAACTGAACTGAATTGAACTGAGAGTTTTGAATTTACAGATAATTCACAATAAAATTTTATCGAAATCTAAGTAAATACATGATGAGAATAAGTGAGTAGACTATTCATTGAGGAAAGACAGCAAACAGAAGACTCTTGCCAGAGTTTAAATAGTGGATACACATTTACAGTATTCAGTAACCTTTCAAGAAATGGGCATTGTTTATCCCCAGACTTAATAAGTGTTTAAAATATAAAATGCTGAATTTTTTGGATACATTCCTTTTGCTAAAAATGTTCTGTTAGGAGAAAATTGTAGACCTCCTCCCTCCTCTTCCAAATCATGCGACATTTAGACACAATCTGAAATAAAGTTATGGCAGTAATCTCTTGGCTGTTAAAAATGAGGATGCTGAAAATGTAAGAGCATACTTTATAGCAGATAGGTGTTAATATTTCCTGTGATGCTCTTATAAGTCTTAAAAAATTTCGGTTGTAAAATAGGTAGTTAACAAAGCTTTGCATAGATTTGTTACCTGGATAAAAAAAAAAGGACAATATTTCTTATTGTCTCTTTGCTTTTCTTGGAGTCTTCTTTATTTTTTTTTTTCTGTTAAATTTTTATTCCCAACTCATTAATTTTATCTATTTATTTTGCTAAGATCAAGTGAGTAGTACATTTTGTGAGCACTTGTATTTAAAAAAAAAAAAGCTTGTTAGGTGAAAACCCTAATTCCATAAGCATTCATTCAGCAGAAATAGATTAAGTAAGAAGGAATACAATCAGTCTAGCCCCAGGCTCATTCGGTATAGCATGATAAATGGACTAAAGCCTTCATAGATTTGAAGGGAAGATGTGGAGTCTCCTTTAAAAGCTAAATGTTCTTTGAAAATTCTTGGAAGGTTGAAGAGGCAAAGTCATTAAACAAAAGCTATCCCCACTGTTTCACTCTTTAATATATTTCATTTTCATCACACAGAGGTCAAAAGACTGTTTCTAGCTAGTTATTTGTTATTAACCCAAATATGTATAAACATATCATGAGTTTATGGGGCCTTCATTAAAAGAGGCTTTAAAAGCAACATTTCAAACTGTTACTTTGTCAGCCTGGAGATCTTTAAGTCTGGCATAGTATAGTAAGATTTGTGATACGTGGAAATATACCTTTACTATAAAGTATGCAGGGGATAACTACAGACATATTCTCAAGTACTTCATTTTTAGGAAACAAAGTGACACGTGAAAGCGTTGGTCTCTGAGTCATGCCTGTCTCTTTCTGATCCTATAGACTGTTGCCTGCCAGGCTCCTCTGTCCATGAAATTTTCCAGGCAAGAATACTGGAGTGGGTTGCTTTTCCCTTCTCCAGGGGATCTTCCTAACCCAGGGATGGATCCCAGGTTTTCTCCATTGGAGGCAGATTCTTTACCATCTGAGCCACTAAGGAACAGACATATTCTCAGGTACTTCATTTTCAGGGAACAAAGTGTATGGCAATTGAGTAGCTAGAAATTGAATCTGTAAAAATAATTCTCATTTTATATCCCTTGGAAAATACCAGGGTACCACCAGGCTTCTGTGCACTCCAGTTAGAAGAGCAGTAATTTAGTAATAAAGGTTCACTAGAAGACTACATCACACAGCAACAAAAGAGTCAAATATTTTGTCAAAACTTGAAATAAATAATTTGAGATTCAGGGTATACTTTTGGCTTATAAGGAAAAGAGTCATTCAGATTAGTTGTTTGGTTTCATATAAATGAATTTGCGAACTGACTCACAAACTTACTTTTCTACTGGTAGATGAACTGCCTTAAGAGTTCAGGGTATTTGTTTATCTACTCATTTGCCCAAAATAAATCCTTAAGACTTAAAGAACTATATTTGCTGCTGTGCACTTTTTATTGGTTTTCTTCCTTACCTTCCAGGAAGTTTGAGTACATTAATTATCTACAAATCATTTTCTTTTAAAATAGATATTTAGTATAATAAATTTCACTACAACCCATATCCTCATATTTAGAAATTCTTTATTAATGCCTCTGAATTAATGAGAAGATTTGTTGTTTATTTGTTTTGCATTTCCAGCTTTATTGAGGTATAATTGACAAAATGGTGAAGTAGTTAAATTGTGTATCATGATGATTTGATGTACATGTACATTGTGGAAGAGCTCCTCTTATCTACTGAATTAACACATACATCACCTCAAGTTTTTGTGTGTATATGAAAACATTTAAATTCTACTCTCTAGCAAATATCAATTATAAAATATAATGTTTTCAATTATAGTCTCAATGTTATACATTAGATACTCAGACTTTATTCATGATATGGCTGAAAGATGATACTTCCTTACCAATGTCTCCCTTCTCCTCTTACCCATGAGACCCTGGCAACCATGTTTCTATTCATTTCTATGAGTTTTTTTTTTTAAGATTCCACATATGAATTATAACTTGCAGCATTTGTTTTTTTGTGTGTCACTTATTTCACTTACCATAATGTGCTAAAGTGCCATTTCATTTTTTCTTAAACTACAGGATTTCCTTCTTTCTTCTGGATGAATAAGATTCATTTGTTTGTTTATCATATCTTTTTATCCATTCATCTTTTGATGGTCACTCTGGTTGTTTTCTGGAGAAGGCAATGGCACCCCACTCCAGTACTCTTGTCCGGAAAATCCCATGGATGGAGGACCCTGGTAGACTGTAGTCCATGGGGTCGCTAAGAGTCAGACACGACTGAGCGACTTCACTTTCACTTTTCACTTTCATGCATTGGAGAAGGAAATGGCAACCCACTCCAGTGTTCTTGCCTGGAGAATCCCAGGGACGGGGGAGCCTGGTGGGCTGCCATCTATGGGGTCGCACAGAGTCGGACACAACTGAAGTGACTTAGCAGTAGCAGCTGGTTGTTTTCGTATCTTTGTTATACTGAATAATGCTGCAGTATGGTGACTGCAGCCATGAAATTAAAAGATGCTTACTCCTTGGAAGGAAAGTTATGACCAACCTGGATAGTATATTGAAAAGCAGAGACATTATTTTGCCAACAAAGGTTCATCTAGTCAAGGCTATGGTTTTTCCTGTGGTCATGTATGGATGTGAGAGTTGGACTGTGAAGAAGGCTGAGCGCTGAAGAATTGATGCTTTTGAACTGTGGTGTTGGAGAAGACTCTTGAGAGTCCCTTGGACTGCAAGGAGATCCAACCAGTCCATTCAGAAGGAGATCAGCCCTGGGATTTCTTTGGAAGGAATGATGCTGAAGCTGAAACTCCAGTACTTTGGCCACCTCATGAGAAGAGTTGACCCTTTGGAAAAGACTGTGATGCTGGGAGGGATTGGGGGCAGGAGGAGAAGGGGACGACAGGATGAGATGGCTGGATGGCATCACTGACTCGATGGACGTGAGTCTGAGTGAACTCAGGAGTTGGTGATGGACAGGGAGGCCTGGCGTGCTGCGATTCATGGGGTCACAAAGAGTCGGACATGACTGAGCAACTGATCTGATCTGATCTGATTTGATACATGGGATTACAGATATCCCTTTGAGATCCTGTTTTCATTTCTTTTGGATACATACCCGAAAGTGAGATTACTTCTCATATCGAAATTCTATTTTTAATTTTTTTGAAGAGCTTCCATATTGTTTTCCACAGTGGCAGCACGAATTTAAATTCCCACCAACAGTAGATGAGTATCCTCTTTATATATATATATAAAGTCCATCTAGAAAAGTCTGTCTAATCTAACGTGTTCTTTGAAGTCAGTGTTTCCTTGTTGATTTTTGTTCTAGGTGACCTGTCCATTTATGTAAATGAAACATTAAAGTCCCCTATTATGGTTTTTTTTTTTTTTTTACTATCAGGCTCTTTATTATTTTTAATATCTGCTTTATGTATTTAGATGCTCCTTTATTTGGGTTCATACATATTTAAAATTGT
This sequence comes from Bos javanicus, assembly GCF_032452875.1. Taxonomy (NCBI): domain Eukaryota; kingdom Metazoa; phylum Chordata; class Mammalia; order Artiodactyla; family Bovidae; genus Bos; species Bos javanicus. The sequence continues at coordinate 6,287,617 of NC_083897.1, forward strand.
TATATCTTTTAGTTGGATTGATAACTTTATCATTATCTAATAACCTTCTTTGTCTATTTTTTTTTCTTTTGTCTTTATTTTAAAATCTATTTTGTTGGGCTTCCTTTGTGGCTCAGCTGGTAAAGAATCCACCTGCAATGTGGGAGACCTGGGTTCAGTCCCTGGGTTGGGAAGATCCCCTGGAGAAGGGAAAGGCTACCCACTCCAGTGTTCTGGCCTGGAGAATTCCATGGACTGTATAGTCCATGGTGTCACAAAGAGTTGGGGTCACAAAGACACGACTGAGTGACTTTCACTTGTCCTCCAAAGTATTGCTACCCTAGCTTTGTTATTTTTTCCATTTGCAAGACGTACTTTTCTCCATTCCCTCAGTTTCAGTATTTGTCTTTAGGTCTGAAATGAGTCTCATGTAGATGGCATATAGATGGGTCTTGTTTTTTTAATCCATTTACACTCTATTTTTTGATTGGAGCATTTACTTCATTTGCATTTAAAGCAATTATTTATAGATGTGCACTTATTTCATTTTGTTCATTGTTTTGATGTGTTTTTGTAATTTTGTTGTTGTTTTGTTCCTTTCTTCTTTAGCTCACTTCCATTTTATGTTTGAATTTCTATCTTTTTGTGTATGGTGATGGTTTAATCGCTAAGTCGTGTCCCACTCTTGGGACCCCATAGATTATAGCCCATCAGGCTCCTCTGTCCATGGGATTTTCCAGGCAGGAATACTGGGGTGGGTTGCCATTTCCTTCTCCAGGGGATCTTCCCAACCCAGAGATCGAACCCGAGTCTCCTGTATTGCAGGCAGATTGTTTACCAACTGAGCCACCAGGGAAACCCTTTTGGTGTATGTGAGTTATCTATTTGAACCTTTTGGTTTGTGGTTACCATGAGGGTTGTATATGGTAACAAGTATAACATATAAGTGATTATTTTAATTTGATGATCCTGTAAGTTAGAAATCATTTCAACAACCCTGAATTTTTACTCCCCCACCCCATGTTTAATGTTCTTGACATAATATTATACATCTTTTTGTTTTGTGTATTCTTTAACTACACATTGTAGATATGCATAATTTTGTTATTTTTGTTTTTCAAACTTCATTAGCATTATGATCACCCTAGAAGTTCTCTAGGCTGGTGGGCAGTGTCAGTGGCAGTTCATGGGTCAGGTTTCTGGGGAGCTTGGAGTAGATACTAGCCTCCTGTTTGGGGGGCTGTGTCCCCATATGCCTAGCTACTCAGCCTGGTGTGTCATGGGGTTGATGCCAACCAGTTGGTGGGTGGGGCTGGTTTTCAAAGCTATAGTCTGTAGGAGGACTCAAAAATAGTGATTTCTGGCACCAGTGTCATTGTGATAGAACAAGCTCCCATAAAAGGCTGCTGCCAGCATGTATCTCCCCAGGGCAAATCCCAGTAATCTTCTCTCTGGTAGGTTTCTCCAGGATCAGCAAATGGGCCTGAGGATTTTTAAAAGTTACTATCTCTGCACTGTATCTTGGAGTGTGTGAAATTTTCTATGCATCCTTTAAGGGTGTAATTTCTGTTTCTGATAACCTTCTAGGTCTCTCCTGAAATCCCATCTGGCCTATAAAGCCAGATGTTCTTGTGGCTTATCTTCCCAGTGTAGGAGGAGTCTTGGTCTGGGGAGTCCAATGTGGGGCTTTGACCTCTTACTTACTGGATGGAATCTCTGCAATTGTGATTTTGGTTTGATTACCGAGGGGTGTGAGTCTTGACTATACTACATTTCTGCCCCTTCTATTTCCATTGTTGTGGTTACTTCTTTATATCTTTAGTTGTGGAAAATCTTTTCTGCCAGTTTTCTATTATTGTAAGTAAACTTTATCCAGAGTCAAGATCACAGAGCTACTCCCCTATAATTTTTTTTAAAGCTTTATAGTTGTGTCTTTTTCTCTAGTAGTTATTTCATCCATTTAGTTTTTCTTTTTTTTTTTTTTTAACCTCATGGAGTAGAGATCAGTCTTTTTTCTTCTCCATAGAATAAACTCCTTTTACCAATTCATTTAGTAAATAATTTTTCTCATTGATTTGTTAAACCACCTGTGTTCTGTTGGTCTTTCAGTTCCTAAAAGAATATTTTTATCACATTGGCTTTATGCTTTCTTAACACCTATGGGGGTAAAATTCCCAACTTCCCATTATGTATTCTTTTTATAAGTTTTTTTACTTATAGACTTTTCTTATTTCATGTAAATTTTAGATCAGCTTTCTAATATTGCTAGGGTTTTATTGGAATTGTTTATATATTAAAATATGGAGAATCAACATTTCTGTATTAGTTTGTCATATGACCTGAATAAATCTCTCATTTTGTCAAGACTTTCCTTAAAATACTGTCATTCTTCAGTATCCACTGGCAATTTGTCCCAGGTACCTCCCACATATACTATAATCTGCAGATACTCAAGTCCCTTGATAAAATATGTAGTATAATTGGCCCTTTGTATGTGTAGGTTTTGTGTCTGCAGATTAAACCAGTTGGGGATGGAATTTTCTATCTGTAGTTGTGAGAAGCCAACTGTACATTTATTGAAGAAAATCTACATATAAGTGGACCTACAAAGTTGAAAAACCCATGTTATTTAAAGGCAGTAGTAAACGCAGTTGTTTCTTTGCATGGGTGAGAGATTGGTTTGGTACCTTCCAGAGATACCAAAATCCTCAGATGCTCAAGCCCCATAGTCAGCCTTTCATATCCATGGATTCAACCCACCTGAAATTATATTTTTATTTTGGAGACAGTAAATTTCTATGAATTTATATGGGTGAAGGGATTATAATGAACAAAGATTACACCATTTCCAACTTGGAAACATGGTTAAAGCATAGTGATGTTACTGAGTAGGGAGCTGCTTTGCATGAGCCAGGAAGAGAAGTCAGACATGGCATATGGACTACTTATTTTTCAGGTAGGGTGAGGACTCTGTGTATACCACACCTAGGCAAATAGAACACATGTAAGATTATAGATTCATAAGTCCTTAGAAGCTCTAAATCAAAGTTATAAATATAATATTGTATTATTCCTCTTAATTTCTAAGTAGTAGTATTCATACCTTATATTTGATTTCTGCCTCTGAACAACTAATATAGTGGAAATCTTATGTGTATTAGATATTTCTAAGTTTGAATCTAAGATCTGCCATTTTCTAGCTTTTTGAATTTGGGAAATTATTCAACTTTTCTAAGGTTTTGTTTTCTTATCTATAAAATCATTACAGTAGTATGTATTTCATAGAATTATTGTGAAGATTAAATGAGAATTTGGTCATAGCACATGTTTGGCTCTGAACATATGTTTGCAAGGTATCTCTTCTCTCATGTTCTTGCTTCCATTGATGAAATCTAGCTAATAAAATAGTAGGACTATTTCAACTGCTAACTCTATAGGGCAATAACACTGTGGTGCTTGATCTTACTTCCTATAAACTGGTAGACTTCATTTTATAAAATTTTGTGCATTTAAAAAAATTTAATGTATATATTCCTAACTAAAACCATTTTCAAATATGTTGAAGGTGATGAACCATATTTAAAGTGAAAGCCACTCTCTCATTCATTTATTCCTTTTCCTCTATTGTGGCATTGTCATTTCATGAGTATGTTTTTCATTAGAAGTAAATCTCTTTATTAAGAAAGTTAAATATAAGCAACTTAGAAATATATGTATCAAAATATATCATTCTTTACAGAAAATTTAAAAGTAAATGCTAAAACACAAAGCACAAATAATATACTGCTATGGAATTTAATTTGGGACTTGTGTAGAAAGAAAGAATACATTTTCTTTACTGCATGGGCTTATTGTGACAGATTCCATCACACTACACCAGTGTTTTAAGTCATTCATCCCATGCTGTGCTGTCAGCTGTGATGACTAGAAATGCATATTGCTCCATGAAAAGTTTAAAAAATGAATGACCGTTATTTTGAGGAACAGTTGTGATCAAATTGTGTGTGCAGTTAAACCTCAAAATGAAAATTTACTATTTCTAAAGATGCTTATGGGTAGGGATAATGTCAAGTGTAAGAGGGCTTTATTTAGTGGAATTTTGTTTCTCTTTTGTAAAAGTAATAAATCTAGGAAGTTTTGGAAAGTTGGGAGGTGGAAATATGCATAAAGGAACAAGAAAGAACACCAGTAGTTATATTTGTGTTAGTATTTTCCATGTTCTTACAGGTTTTCCTCATTTTTTTACTATAATTAAGATAATCTTCTATATGAACTTCTGCATCCTACTATGTATATTTAAAGTTCTCAAAATTGAATGCATTCACATTGCTATTTTAAATCATTATTTTTAGTAGTGTCAGGGATTCCATTTTATACATATATGTGTGTGTGTGTGTGTATACATATGTGTGTGTGTGTGCATCCTAATTTATTTAACAAATTAAGGGTTTTAGGGCATTAGAATCGTTTACAGAGCTTGTACTGTTGCCAGTTAGCCATTTAGTCCTGTGGAGTATACCTCGTGTTCTTCTGGAAACTATGCCTACTCTAGTGACCTCGTTACCAAGGGTTCTGTCATATTCTGCATGGCCTTACCCTCTGGGCCAGATTTGAAAGGTCATGGTGCTAGTACCTAACCTCAAGCTTGGGTAATAACTTTCTTCCTTATAGGTGTTGAATTTACAACCCCAGAGGACACTCTCCCTCTTAATAGCTAAAAGTGTTAAGTTAAAAGCTTTGGAAACTATGGGCAGCTGCAAATAGGATCATACGCAAGAGCTGATTTGTAGAGAAAGACAGTGAAACAGATGTTCAGAGAAAATAGAGCTGAGGGACAGAATTTGAATTCTTGGTTCAGTTGCTCCTGAGGCAAAGTTGTTCCCCTGTCCTCTCCACAGCTTGGTTGTTCAATCCCTCTTTGGATCAATGAACTAATAGACTACTTGTTTTTAAAGCTAGTTTTAGTTGAGTTTCTGAAACTTAGAACAAACGAAGATGACTTTTAACACTGTATTTGACATCTTTTTTGAGGATAGAACATGGTCTCCATTTTAGATGAATTCCTTAAGATACATTCACAAAATAGAATTACTATATTAATTGTTTGTATATTTTAAATATCTGAATAAGGGGATTTAAATATAACCAGGTTTAAAGAGGGTTTCTCTGGTGCCTCAGACAGTAAAGAATCCACCTGCAATGAAGGAGACCAGAGTTCCATTCCTGGGTTGGGAAGATCTCGTGAAGAAGGAAATGGCAACCTACTCTAGTATTCCTGCCTGGAGAATCCCATGGACAGAGGAAACTAGGGGGCTACAGTCCATGGGATTGCAGAGTCTGACACAACTGAACAACTAAACACACACATGCACGCACATGCACACACACACACACACACAGAAGTTTAAAGAAATCAGAGAAAATAGTCCTAATGAGCCACCAAGTTTTAGCTTATTCCTAAAATTAATTAATTGTGAGAAAGAGGCCAAAGAGTTATAGTCACATAAAGAAGCAAGTGAATCTCACCATGAAAGAAGTTTTTGTGAAACATAATAAAGTTTTCTGTGGAGAAAAGGACACATATGAAAGAAATACATAGAAACAATAGGTATTCAACATTTAATATGAGTTCTACTAATTTTAAGTGATCCTAGACAACATTAATTTAGGGATAAAATAGATCCTGTAACATGTTTTTAGAATGCCATGCAAATAATTCAAGTATCTTAAGTGGCCAAGCATTTTTCATGGCTGAACCATGACTATAAATCCCAAGTCAACATGAAGAAACTTAAATTTGTTTTAGTGTCACATCAATGGCAATTTTTCACCAAAATGTGTTGATTCCATTCATGTGTGGAATATAAGAAAGAAACCAAAAAACCCACAAAATAAATGAACAAATGACACCAAATAGAAAGCAATGTAGATACGCAGAAACGATTAGTGGTTACCAGGAGGAATGTGGCAGAGGGTGGGAGTGATGAGAGTGCAATGGATAAACAGGGTCAAATGCATGGTGATGGATGGAAACTAAATTTTTAGTGGTTTTCCTGATACAGTGTAGATAGACACTGAAGTGTAATGTATATTAGAAACATGTTATAAACCAATGTTACATCAATTTAAAAATGTATTTAATAAAGTCAAGCATCCTGCCAATCTTCTTGTGTAACGGTTTGGAAGAATTTTTAGTTTTGTGATTGGATTCTGGGTCATAGGATATCTTCTTTGAAACATTTTAGACCAAAACTGATGTTATTCAGATTTATCATCCATTTCTTTTACCAAATTTACAGTTTTCTATGACTCTGTATTTTTTCTCAACAATGAAATTCATTTTTAAAGAGTGAAGTTTCATTATAATTGTGTTACACATACGTATTAAGATGGATGTATAAAGAAACACTAAAATGTCTAAAAATATCAATGATACATTACAAATGTATTTTTGAGCAGTAACTATGATGTTTTAATAACTAAATTACCTTTGATATGACTAGCCCGAAGTGAATATCACTTCTTTACATACATATGGGGAGAATGCACAATTTACTTTGGGGCATATTTCTTTTTGCAGAGAAACATTTCTTTTATATCCTAAACTTCATCCCTGTCTGAAGCTGACTTTGCAACTGATGCCAAATTGTAACTTGATAGCAAAAGCTTCTGTGATAGGTAGCACAGTACCTTGCTCATAGAATGCCCTTTGCTACTATTCATTGTAGATATGCGAAGTGTAATAGCATTTCTGTCCTATCTGTCATTCAGCCTTCAGACTGTATACTGCATTCAGATCTCAAGAAAGTAGTACTCCCTGGATCTTTTCAGGAATGAAAAGCTTTTTATTTAATTAAGCAATGTCACATTCCATATGTAAATTAACATATTTCTACCTTCGCAATAGTCTTATTATGAGAATTTATTTTGGTTGCATGCATAAAATGATGGAATTCCTTTACCAAATAGAATTTAAAAATACCTAAGGAAGTAGATTAATCACTTTTGTACCAGACTCTATTATTGCTCTCCCTGCAGAATTCTTTTTTCCTGCAGACATCTTCCAGGAATAGAGGATACTACTGTGGGAAAGAAATGTACAATATACATGCAAATATTTACTTAATATCTTCTTACCTTGGATTACTGGCTGCAACACTTGCCTTAATCACATATGTTCTTGCTAAAGCCCTTTAGCAGTGGACCATGGATTGAAGGAAAGTAAGGTTCTCAGCCTCCCTTCCATCTATTCTGATGTTCTTCTCCAACTCAGAAATGTACCAAGATCCTAGGAAGTTTCTGCCTTGGTTTTCCAGACTATTTGGAGGGACTTAAGGGGCACTCATGTGGTTGGAAGGTAGACTAAAGGGCTTGTCTCATAGCTGCCTTTACATAGAATGTGTACAGTTTTTACCTACTCTGTATCCTTATTTGAGATTGCTTGAGAATGCAGTGATGAAGAGTCTGAAGTACTTTTACCACTTATCTGCTACCACTCCCTGGTTTTACCACTGTCCAAAATCATCACAAGTTTAACCCCCATTTAAAAAAAAAAAACATATTTAGCTCCTTGTTATAACTAATAAAAATCTATGGGACATTGAAAAACATTTCTGTTAGGTCCAGGGTACTTATGCTATTTGGCATAAATCTCTATCAGACTGAGTGCCAAGTCACCTTGAATGAGTTGGGAGGGAAGGAGAAGAATCTCTACTATGAAGGGTGAGAGAACTACAGTAAGAGAACTTTGCATCTTGGGAACATAAATGTTAAGATTTCAGTAGGAGAGATACATTTTATGATTTTTACTTTTGAAGAGTGGTATATATTCAAGATGGAATTAAAATGAAGCAATGAAAATAATTGTTAAGGTATGATAGGACATTTTTAAATGAAAATTTTGGAATACATATTTTGGAGTATGTCCAGATTTTTTTTTTCTCAGCTGGAATTAGTTTACAAAATTAATGCATATCCTCCCAAGTATTGCAGGATTGGAGAATAATCAAATTTGACTTGATAAAAATGGAAAATGTCCTTTGATACCTCTGAAAACCTGTACTTTCCAAAGTGAGTGAGAAGACACATAAATCAATAGCAAAGATATTCCCTATCTGAAAAATTTTATGTGTAATTGATATCTCGTGACTCTGGAACAGTCTGTTTCCTGGTGCTCATTAGTGAAACCAGAAAGGAAAGAATTAAGGCCCGTGAAGCTGGGATCCAGAGAGGCTGACTTAGAATAGTAGGAAGCAGAGGAGGAGGGGCCATTTGACAATTCTCTGACAGGCTGCCTTAGGTTGCTCCATCATTGCTAACTTCTGCCCACCTCCCTGCCTAACAGTACTAAGTGATAGTTCAGTAGGATGAACTCAGGGTATGTCCCAGCCAAGACTCTGGATTACTATGACCTCTTCTTTTCCTATGTTTGCATCTCTGAGTTTACATTTTGACCTTAATACCTACCCTCACTTTTTGTATGGAAGGAACTGCCTTTCCATTTAATGTATGCTGGGATTGGGAGAGGAGATTTTAATAGACACAATACCCACACTTCCCACCCACCATGGATTTTTAGGGGATATAAAAGAAATGTTTTTTTTCCTAGAAGAAAAATTAATGTTCAGTTCAGTTCAGTCACTCAGTCATGTCCAACTCTTTGCGACCCCATGAATTGCAGCACGCCAGTCCTCCCTGTCCATCACCAACTCCTGGAGTTCACTCAAACTCACATCCATCGAGTCGGTGATGCCATCCAGCCATCTCATCCTCTGTTGTCCCCTTCTCCTCCTGCCCCCAATCCCTCCCAGCATCAGAGTCTTTTCCAAAGGGTCAACTCTTCTCATGAGGTGGCCAAAGTATTGGAGATTCAGCTTCAACATCAGTCCTTCCAATGAACACTCAGGACTGATAACCTTTAGGATGGACTGGTTGGATCTCCTCACAGTCCAAGGGACTCTCAAGAGTCTTCTCCAACACCACAGTTCAAAAGCATCAATTCTTTGGTGCTCAGCTTTCTTCATAGTCCAACTCTCACATCCATACATGACCACTAGAAAAATCATAGCCTTGACTAGATGGAACTTTGTTGGCAAAGTAATGTCTCTGCTTTTGAATATTCTATCTAGGTTGGTCATAACTTTCCTTCCAAGAAGTAAGCATCTTTTAATTTCATGGCTGCAATCACCATCTGCAGTGATTTTGGAGCCCAAAAAAATAAAGTCTGTCACTATTTCCACTGTTTCCCCATCTATCTGCCATGAAGTGATAGGACCAGATACCATGATCTTAGTTTTCTGAATTTAAGATTGGCTATTTAAATTCAAAAATCTCAATGTCAGCTGCAGTTTCTTGAAAGTATCTCAGGCAAGAGATTTCTGTGTGTTTTGTAGAGAATTTGTGAGTGTTCAACTGCTGCTCTATCAGTTTTACATCAGCTAAGAATTCCTGAAAGTGAGTCTTAAGTATCTTCCCAATCTGTGTACTTTATTTTCTCTTATTTTTCTCCATATTTCTAGTCTTGTGCAGAAATATTGCAGTTAAAATTGAGGGCATCAGGGTGAAAATTATGTGTATATTCCATGAGGAACAACTGAAATCACTGTAGCAGGACTGAAACCAGTGGATGGCATTTCTACCTTTTTCCCTCCAGGGTTTCTCCGTGCTCCTGGGGTTGTCCATTCCACTTTGAATGGCCTACCTCTCCTGTTCTTTGCCATCACCAGAAGGCTATGCCACAGTGCCCAGCACAACATTCACTTCAGTTCCCTGGGTGCTGCTGCTCCTAAGCAGCTGGGAAGGCATCTTGCTTTTGTCAGCTCTTTCCTTGAAACTTGTCAAGTAGAACTGAGTTGCCTATTAGAGCAGTGGTGACGTCATTCTGTACTCTTGCAAGGGCCTGAGTTGGGCTTTGAGAGGTGCTAGACAGCTGAGCATTATTTGAATGCTCTGCCAAAGGAGTACAAGACCAGACAGAACTCTCCTTCAATTGACGCTAGATCAAAAACTTCCATTCCAGTGACAACTATAGCATGAAAGTTTCTTTCATGGCTCTCGTACATTTCCTCCTCTTTTCACTGTGTTGAGCTGGAGAATCTGCATGTCTCCTTGATGTCAGGTAGTCTGGGGATTTTCAAATAGTTTTTTTTTTTTTTAATCTGTTGTATGGTAAGCAATACAATTTACAACAGTGCACACATATATACATGTATATGTAACAAATAAAATTTTCATGAAATGTTCAATGTGAGTCTCTCTGCTGTTTTCTGTTATATCCTATTCCATTAAAAATCTGCTTGTGACCCACACACTGGATTTTAAAACCTACTCTTTGGTCGCTATCCAGAAATGAAAAACATTGATCTAGTCCAATACCAGTTTGACCATAAATTCTTTTTTGTGTGTGCATTTATCATTTACTCGTTTTCTTAATTAAACTACTGATTTTCAATCTCTGTGAAGAAAACTAGGCTCTACATTGATAACAGTTTAAAATCCAACGACAAAGAAAGGTCATTTCCTGTGTTTCCTATATTTTCTACATGTAGAAGAGGGAGCATGATAAAATGAAAATAGCACGTGTGTCCCGTCCTTTCCCTAGGTTTCAATTCCTCAATTGTATTATGAAGAGACAGGATTATAGAAGATTTATAAAATCTGTTTCTAGTAGAGTCTGTTATTTTATGTTGCTTCTTTCAGGGAATTGTTATGATGATGTTAAGAGATAATATAACTTTTAAGTCTAAGTAAAATTTTGTGAGTCTCATTTTTTTTTAATAACAGGTAGTGGTTTTTTTCTACCTATGTCATTTACCTGTTGTGCCAGATAGGTCAAGGACTATGAAAATATAGTGAGCAAATATGCTGGCAAAAATAACAGTCTCTAAGCTCATAGCTGCTGCTGCTAAGTCGCTTCAGTCGTGTCCAACTCTGTGCGACTCCATAAACGGCAGCCCACCAGGCCCCACTGTGCCTGGGATTCTCCAGGCAAGAACACTGGAGTGGGTTGCCATTTCCTTCTCCAGTGCATAAAAGTGAAAAGTGAAAGTGAAGTTGCTCAGTCTTGTTCGACTCCTAGCAACCCCATGGACTGCAGCCTACCAGGCTCCTCTGTCCATGGGATTTGCCAGGCAAGAGTACTGGAGTGGGGTGCCATTGCCTCCTCCAAAGCTCATAGCACTGCTTTACAAATCAAAGCTTCAAGGACTCCTGAATTTAGATCATAGTTTCCTGGTGGCTCAGATGGTAAAGCGTCTGCTTACAATGTGGGAGATCCGGGTTCAATCCCTGGGTTGGGAAGATCCCCTGGAGAAGGAAATGGCAACCCAGTCCAATATTTTTGCCTGGAAAATCCCATGGATGGAGAAGCCTGGTAGGCTACAGTCCATGGAGTCGCAAAGAGTCAGACACGTCTAAGTGACTTCACTTTCACTTTTAAGGCACTAATTTAGTGTCTCTGAGTATCACTTTTCTTACCAGTTTTTAAAATACTGGAGATGGAATCACATAATCACAGTGTCAGATGTAGAAAAGAAGTTGTAGATGATTTAATTCGGAGGGCACAAGTAGTGTGGTCCAGAGTATTCCAGACTTGGCGAAGAAATGCAGAGTAAATGTTGATGTGGAATTAAGTGAGTCTGCAGAGTGCAGAATTCAGAAATCTTCCCTAAGTGGAGAGGAACTTGTTTTTCTTAGAAAGCTAGTTTTAATGAAATCACTCATAAGTTGATTTTGGAGCTGGAAAGTAAAATTCTTTTTGGATTTTTGACTGTTTGAAAGAATACTTTGTAATGATACATTATTTTTCCCTTTGGACTAAATCCAAGTTAGGTACTTAACTTCAACAGATTTAAAAGTATGATCTCTTTGTGGCTGAGCAGTCCCAGAGCTTTCACAAGCAAAGCTGAACACTTTAAGATATCTATAACCAGTATTCAAATGAACCTTGTCACACTTGTGAAATGATAAGAAAATTGGTCTCTTATAACCATAGGAGGACCACTCCATATTAAAGCAATGGATATGTTTGTAAAGTCTATTGAGGGCCGACACCAGGCACAGATATTTTTGACACAGCCTTTTGACTTCCTGTGACTTTTTTGGAAATGACTAAAGCTTTGTAATCAAGGTGAGAGTTGATATACTGTTCAGAATTAGCAAACATGCTGATTTAATTAGGAGTAAGGGTTTTTCAGCCAAATTTCTGCACTTTTCCATTAAGATTCAAAACTGAACTTATTTATTTATGATGAGATAGAGTGCTTAATTTGTTGGGTGGATTTTAACTTCTTGATTCCTCAGTCTAAAGGAAACAAGTTTATTGTGTCAGCAGGAAGAAAGTCTCCCATGTGAGAAATAAAACTTTATTTCTCCTTTAAACCTTATTTCTCCTTTAAACTGCATGATTTAACTTACTAAGTTACCTGAATTAACCAGTTGTTTTAACATAATATACACATGTCTTTATGATTTAAAATGTATATGCAATTGATGAGATCAGGATCTCTGAGCTCTGTCTACCTGTATTACAAATCTGTGGCCCTAAAGCCATTTGCTTCTAATTTCTTGGAGAGACTTGGTAGTACAATATAGGGGCCAGCAAGCTACAGCCAGTTGTTTGTTTTTGTAAACAGAAAAGTACACCCATGTAGGTATGTATTGTCTATGAATGCTTTTGTTCTATAGTGGCAGAACTTAGGAGTTGCAATGGAGACTGTATGTCTCCAACGCCTAAATTAGTATTTACTATCTGGCCCTTTATAGAAAAAGTTTGAATGCCTTTGGTATAATATACTTTTAAACAGCATGGAGCAAAAAGTCAATCCTTTTTTATTTTATTTTTTTCAGTTCAGTTCAGTCGCTCAGTCTTGTCCGACTCTTTGCAACCCCATGAATCGCAGCACGCCAGGCCTCCCTGTCTATCACCAACTCCCGGAGTTCACCCAGACTCACGTCCATCGAGTCAGTGATTTTTTTTTTTTAATGGCTGGTAATTCCTCTATCTGGGTTCTCTGTTCTTTATCTTATTATCTTATTCCCTCCCTCTGTGGACTTTGTCCAGTGTGTCATTCTCTTTCTTCTGTGTTTTCAACCTTCTGCTCTCTATTGAGTTTCTAAGACTCTATAATATATACTGTAGTCTCTCCTAACTTAAAAAACAACCAACACCCCTCCCTAGCTGTTGCCCTATTTTGCTCTTCTTTTTCTGAGATGCTCCTCCTTTTCATTTACTACCAACTCATATTCTTCAACATGCCACATCCTGGTTTCTGTTCTTCCTCTTCAATGAAACTGGAAAAGGTCACCAATCCAATGGACAGTCACAGTCAGATAGTTACACAAGTCATTGTCTTGTGTAACCTCTTTGCAACATTTTATGTTACTTCTCACTGAATCCTTGAAAATATTCCTTCTTTGGTTTCTATGACATTACTCTATCCATAGTTTATTTAATAGTTTCATTCCTCAGTCACTTTTATGAGATTTTCTTTTTTGCTTGCTCTCTCCATGTTGATATTACTATGTGTTCTTTTCTCTCCATAGACTGTGTGTGTAAGAGGAGAAAAGCAGACGCTAGTCTAATTCAGTCATATAAATGGAAGAAATACCTCCATGCCTAGATCCAAAATACATATCTGCAAACCAAGCATTTTTCCTAAAGTCAGGATCATATATGTCTAGTTGACAACTTTTCCCAGATGTCCTATAAACATACCAAAACATGACCTCACTGTTAAATCTATTTCTTGCTTTATCAAATGGCTTCACCATCCAGCATGACATACCTCAGAAATCTCAGAGTTTTTGCCTTTAAATCATTTTGTCTTTTACTCGCTAAACTCATTGGTTGTCAGGTCTTATAGATTATAGCTACCTTTCTTTAATATCTCATATCTCTTCTCACCTGTCAATCTTATCTAGAATTCTTATCTAAGAACTCTTCAATAGGACATACCTGGTCTTTTAAGATTGCTTGTGGTAAAAAAATGAAATTTATATATTTATAGAGTGCTGACAGCTGAAGGAGGGAAGATAGTCACAGAGGCTTCCTGTCTGTGAAACAAATGGACGTTGACTTGTACCATAAGCATAGTTAATACATATTTGTTACTTTGAAACAAAATGTATCTCACTGTTGAAAAGGGAAATTTGGGGAAAATTATATGGAATGATGCTAAAGCTGAAACTCCAGTACTTTGGCCACCTCATGCAAAGAGTTGACTCATTGGAAAAGACTCTGATGCTGGGAGGGATTGGGGGCAGGAGGAGAAGGAGATGGCAGAGGATAAGATGGCTGGATGGCATCACCGACTCAATGGATGTGAGTTTGAGTGAACTCCGGGAGTTGGTGATGGACAGGGAGGCCTGGCGTGCCGCAATTCATGGGGTCGCAAAGAGTCGGACACGACTGAGCGACTGAACTGAACTGAACTGATACCTGATATTGGGCTTCCCCGGTGGCTTGGTGGTAAAGACTACACCTGCCAGTGCAAGAGATACCATTCAATTCCTGGGTGAGAAGATCCCCTGGAGAAGGAAACAGCAACCCACTCCAGTATTCTTGCCTGGGAAATCCCATGGACAGAGGAGCCTGGTGGGCTACAGTCCATAGAGGTCAGACATGCTGCAGTGACTAAATGGCAAGTAGAAAAATGGAAAATTGATAGTACTTCTCTCCTTGTGTTCCTCCACTTTTCTCATTTTCTACCACCCTCCCCAAAGCGAGGACTATCTTGAGTATTGTGGTCATTAGTCTCTTGTTTGTTAAAATTATTTTGCATATTTCTGTCTCAATAAAATGTTTAGTTTAGTTGTTTTGAATATTAAGGAAAATATAGCATGTTGTAAGTAATCTACTTGAAATTGCCTTTTTCATCCCAAATTCTTTGCTAAAGGGATTGCAGCTTTACATTTCTACTGGCAACATATAAGAAATCCTGTTGACCCATACTGGATGTTATAAGAAACCATAGTTTTATAAATTGAATGCATATAAAATGGCTTCTTATTGTGACTCTGGTTTGTATTTTCATCACTGTTAATAGGGTTATTCATTTTTTCATATATTTATTGATATATACATTTATTCCTCTATGGGATTCCTCTTTATATATTTAGTGTTTGAAAAATAATCTTTGGTTGTCTTTTGTTATTTGTAGTAATCATATATTTTCCTGATGGTCCCATTTGGCTATATAATTCATAAATATTGTAAATATTTTCTCCCAGTTTCAGGCTTATCTTTTTTTCCTTCTTTGAGTTGTTCTTTGCTGACTCAAAATTCTTAATTTTAGTATAGTAAATTTTATCAATCATTTCTCTGAGATTTAGCACTTTTTATAATTTGTATAATATACCAACTCAATGAGCATAAATTTGAGCAAACTCCAGGAGATAGTGAAGGGGACAGGGAAGCCTGGAATCTTGCAGTTCATGGAGTCGCAAAGAGTTGGACATGACTTAGCAACTGAACAATAACAATAACAAAATCCTTCACTATCCTGATTACAGAAATATTTTCATCTGTATTTGTTACTAATATTTTATAATTTTTATTCTGAAATTTATGTTTAACTCAAATTGAGTTCTTGTTTAAAGATAACTATTTTTTCATATCTCCCTTATTCAAACTGCATTTTTTCCCTCCTGATCTGCTGTCATATTCTTAATATAGCAAAATATGTATAATCTTCACTTCTGAGCTCTCTTTTATATTCTACTGATTAGCTTGTCTATACTTATGTCAGGTCCACTCTGCTTTATTGTTATATCTTCCCAATGTTTCCTGCGATCCAGCAAAACTCATTTCTGTACAATATTTTTGTCCAGAATAAGAAGTTGATTACTCTTTGATCTATACCTTGCCACAGAAATTTTTCTAATCAGCCTATCAAGCTCATCAACAAAACACTTGGTATTATAGTTGAAATTTAAGTTAATATTTAAACTAATTTGGGATCATTGATATCTTTATTATGATAAGTTTTCTGTCTCATTTTAATTGGGTCTTCTTTAATGTCATTCAGTAAAACTTTATAATTTCTTATTCACACATTTTACATATCTTTTGTCAGATTTAAATACTTCACAGTCTTGTGACTAAAACACATTATATCTTAAACTCTGCTTTGCTAGTTATTTGTCTGTAGTATACAGAAATGCATTTGACTTTGGGGGTCTGTCTTATATCCAGGCCTTTATTAAATTACAGTTATTTTATTTTATTTTTTATTGAAGTATAGTTGGTTTACAGTACTTAGTATAATAATGTCTAGGTCCATCCATGTAGCAGCAAATGGTATTATTTCATTGATTTCTATGGCTGAGTAGTATTCCATTGTGTATATACACCATATCTTCTTTATCAATTTATATGTCTATGGATATTTAGATTGTTCTCACATCTTGATTATTGTAAGTAATACTGTTTGGAACTGGGGTGCATGTATCTCTTTGAATTAGTGTTTTACACTTACAAAGTTCAGTATACTTACCACTGTAGTATTAGTTAACGTCTCCATCACGCCACATAGGTAGTTTTCTTTATTGTGTTTAGAAGTTTTAAGATCTATTTTCTCAGCAACTGTTGAGTATATAATACAGTAATTTAAATTATAATAAAACTGCTGTGCAATATGCTTGTAGCACTTATTCATTTTCTAAATGTAAGTTTCTATCCTTTGATAGCATCTCTCTACACTACAACTCCATTTATTCTCTTTTCTACTTTATAATCTTGGCTAATTTCACATATAAGTTATATCATACAGTATCTGTCTTTCTTCTTCTGACTTATCTCACTTATCATAATGCCCTAAAGGGCCCTACATTTGACACAATGTCAGAATTTCCTTCTTTCTCAAGGCTGACTATTTCATTGCATATACATGCTACATCTTCTTTATCCATTCATTTACTGATGGACACTTAAGTTGTTTCCATATTGTGTTTGGTGTGAATAATGCTGCAGTAGATATGGGAGATATAGTTTTGATATCCTGTTATTTCATTTGGATAAATACTGAGAAGTGGGATTGCTGGATCAGAGGTTAGTTCTTAATTTTTTGAAGAATCCCCATACTACTTTCCACAGTGGCTGCACCAATTTACATTTCCATCAGTAGTGTATAAAGGTTCCCTTTTCTCTACATTGTTTCCAACACTTTTTATCTTTTTTCTTTTAGACAACTGTCATTCAAACAGATAGGATGAACTATTTAATTGTAGTGTTGCCTTACGTTTCCTTGATGTTTCACATTGTTTAGCATGTTTTTATGTACCTGTCGACCATTTCTATGTCTTCTTTGGAAAAATGTCTACTCGGTTACTCTGTGTACTTTTTCATTGGATTGTTTGTGAGGATTTTTTGTTATTGAGTTGTAAGAGTTCTTTATATATTTTGGATATTAACCTCCTATCAGACATATGGTTTGCAAATATTTCCTCCCATTCTGATTGCCTTTTCATTTTGTTGATGGTTTGCTTCCTTTGATACACAGAAGCCTTTTATTTTGATGTATTGTCACTTGCTGACTTATATTTTTCTGGACTGAACTTTTGTGTAATATTCAAACAATTGTCAGGACCAGTATCAAGGAGCTTTTTCCCCAAGAGTTTTATAGTTTCAGTTCTTAGGTTTAAGTCTTTAATCTATTTTATGTTAATTTTTGTGAGTTCTGTAAGATAGGGGTCTAATTTCATTTTTCTACATTTAGTTATACAGTTTTTCTTATATCATTTATTGAAGAGACTGTAATGTTTCCATTGATTATTCTTGGCTACCTTGTTAAACTGTTGTTTTAGTCACTAAGCTGATTCTGACTCTTTATAACCCCATGGACTGTAGCCTGACAGGCTCCTCTGTCCTTGGGATTTCCCAGGCAAGGATGTTGGAGTGGGTTGCCATTTCCTTTTCCAGGGGATCTTCCCAACCGAGGGATCAAACCTGCATCTCATGTTTGTAAAATACAGTTTTAGACTATATATGTGTTGGTTTATTTATGTGCTCTAAAGTCTGTTTCATTGATCTTTGTGTCTATTTGTATGTAAGTACACTGCTTTTTGATTGCTATAGCTTTGTAGTATAGTTTGAAATCAGTATGTGATTTCACCTTTGTTCTTCTTTCACAGGATTGCTTTGGCTATTCTGGGTCTTTTTTGATTCCATACAGATTTTAGTATTCTTTTTTCTATTTCTGTGAAAATCATCATTGGAATTTTTATACAGTTTGCATTGAATCTATAAATGGCTTTGGGTAATAGGACATTTTAACAATGTTAATTCTTTGGCTCATGAGCACAGAGTGTTTTTACATTTGTTTGTTGCTTTTTCAATTTTTTCTAATTTTCAGTATATGGATCTTTCACTTCCTTGTTTAAATGTATTAAGTACTTTATTTTGTTTATTTGATCCTGTGAATGGGATAGTTTTCTCTGTTTTGTTTTTCAGTTATTTCATTATTAGTGTAGAGAAAGGTACTTGATTTCTGTGTGTTGATTTTATATCCTACAAATTTAGTGAATTCAATTAATTCCAATAGATGGTTGAGTTGTTAGATTTTCATATGTATAATCAGGTATGGTGTGCATGGACTGGGTGTCAGAGTCTGTCTCAGGGTCAACTGGCAGAGTCCACAAGTGGCCTAGATGCTAGAGTTTTGCAAGAAAATGCACTGGTCATAACAAACACCCTCTTCCAACAACACAAGAGAAGACTCTATACATGGACATCACCAGATGGTCAACACCGAAATCGGATTGATTATACTCTTTGCAGCCAAAGATGGAGAAGCTCTATACAGTCAGCAAAAACAAGACCAGGAGCTGACTGTGGCTCAGACCATGAACTCCTTATTGCCAAATTCAGACTTAAATTGAAGAAAGTAGGGAAAACTACTAGACCATTCAGGTATGACCTAAATCAAATCCCTTATGATTATACAGTGGAAGTGAGAAATAGATTTAAGGGCCTAGATCTGATAGATAGAGTGCCTGATGAACTATGGAATGAGGTTCGTCACATCATATAGGAGACAGGGATCAAGACCATCCCCATGGAAAAGAAATACAAAAAAGCAAAATGGCTGTCTGGGGAGGCCTTAAAAATAGCTCTGAAAAGAAGAGAAGCAAAAAGCAAAGGAGAAAAGGAAAGATATAAACATCTGGATGCAGAGTTCCAAAGAATAGCAAGAAGAGATAAGAAAGCCTTCTTCAGCGATCAATGCAAAGAAATAGAGGAAAACAACAGAATGGGAAAGACTAGAGAACTCTTCAAGAAAATTAGAGATACCAAGGGAACATTTCATGCAAAGCTGGGCTTGATAAAGGACAGAAATGGTATGGACCTAACAGAAGCAGAAGATATAAAGAAGAGGTGGCAAGAATACACAGAAGAACTGTACAAAAAGATCTTCAAGACCCAGATAATCACGATGGTGTGATCACTGACCTAGAGCCAGACATCCTGGAATGTGAAGTCAAGTGGGCCTTAGCATCACTACGAACAAAGCTAATGGAGGTGATGGAATTCCAGTTGAGCTATTTCAAATCCTGAAAGATGATGCTGTGAAAGTGCTGCACTCAATATGCCAGCAAATTTGGAAAACTCAGCAGTGGCCATAGAACTGGAACAGGTCAGTTTTCATTCCAATCCCAAAGAAAGGCAATGCCAAAGAATGCTCAAACTACCACACAATTGCACTCATCTCACATGCTAGTAAAGTAATGCTCAAAATTCTCCAAGCCAGGTTCAGCAATATGTGAACTATGAAATTCCTGATGTTCAAGCTGGTTTTTAGAAATGGCAGAGGAACCAGAGATCAAATTGCCAACATCCGCTGGATCTTCATAAAAGCAAGAGAGTTCCAGAAAAACATCTATTTCTGCTTTATTGACTATGCCAAAGCTTTTGACTGTGTGGATCACAATAAACTGTGGAAAATTCTGAAAGAGATGGGAATACCAGACCACCTGATCTGCCTCTTGAGAAACCTGTATGCAGGTCAGGAAGCAACAGTTAGAACTGGACATGGAGCAACAGACAGGTTCTAAATAGGAAAAGGAGTACGTCAAGGCTGTATATTGTCACCCTGTTTATTTAACTTCTATGCAGAGTACATCATGAGAAACACTGGACTGGAAGAAGCACAAGCTGGAATCAAGATTGCCGGGAGAAATATCAGTAACCTCAGATATGCAGATGACACCACCCTTATGGCAAAAAGTGAAGAGGAACTAAAAAGCCTCTTGATGAAAGTGAAAGTGGAAAGTGAAAAAGTTGGCTTAAAGCTCAACATTCAGAAAATGAAGATCATGGCATCCAGTCCCATCACTTCATGGGAAATAGATGGGGAAACAGTGTCAGACTTTATTTTTCTGGGTTCCAAAATCACTGCAGATGGTGACTGCAGCCATGAAATTAAAAGATGCTTACTCCTTGGAAGGAAAGTTATGACCAACCTAGATAGCACATTCAAAAGCAGAGACATTACTTTGCCAACAAATGTCCATCTAGTCAAGGTTATGGTTTTTCCTGTGTTCATGTATGGATGTGAGAGTTGGACTATAAAGAAAGCTAAGTGGTGAAGAATTGATGCTTTTGAACTGTGGTGTTGGAGAAGACTCTTGAGAGTCCCTTGGACTGCAAGGAGATCCAACCAGTCCATTCTAAAGGAGATCAGCCCTGGGATTTCTTTGGAAGGAATGATGCTAAAGCTGAAACTCCAGTACTTTGGCCACCTCATGAGAAGAGTTGACTCATTGGAAAAGACTTTGCTGCTGGGAGGGATTGGGGGTAAGAGGAGAAGGGGACGACAGAGGATGAGATGGCTGGATGGCATCACTGACTCAATGGACGTGAGTCTGAGTGAACTCGGGGAGTTGGTGATGGACAGGGAGGCCTGGCATGCTGCGATTCATGGGGTCACAAAGAGTCAGACACGATTGAGTGACTGAACTGAACTGAACTGAACTGTTTATTTCAAACTGGATTGTAATTCCCTTCATGCTTCTTCCTTCAACTGATTTCATTTATAAATATCATTTTATATTTCTAAATATAAAATTTAGAATGTGTAATATTTCTTTTTTATTGATTTCTAACATAGTTTTATCCCAGTTAGAAATATCATTTGTCTCATATCCATTCTTTGGTTTTTGCTGTAATTTTAGTTGTTGTGATGAACTCTGCTGTCCATATCATGTTATTTAAATGAAAATGTGAAAGTGTTAGTCGCTCAGTCATGTCTGACTCTTTGGGACCCCATGGAGTAGCCCGCCAGGCTCCTCTGTAAATGGAAATCTACAGACAAGAATACTGCAGTGGGTTGCCATTCTCTTTTCTAGGGGATCTTCCTACCCAGGGATCAAACCAGGGTCTCCTGCATTGCAGGTGAAATTTTTACCATCTGAGCCACCAGGGAAGTAGAAAGTAAAGTTAATTGCTGTTATTTAAATTTGCATTAATCAAATTAAATAAAATTTAAAATTCAATTAATCAGTTGAACTGGGCATTTTTATAAGTTCTCTAGAGCCGTATTTGGCTAGTAGCTACTGAATTGGACAGGACAGTATTTCAATCATGGCAGAAGTGAGTTCACTTTATTGAACAGAGGTTGGCTAGAATGTTTTCAGTTACTGAAATGTTCCTTAAATGCTTAAGAATATTATGCCTTTACTAAATATGGCATATCAATTTTAGACTTTATCCATTATTTTTTAAATCTATCAAACCTCAGAGAAGAGTGTTAGAATCTTCTGCAATGACTGTATATTTTCCAATTTCTTTTTAAAATTTAATCTTCACATTGTAAGTTACATGTATGCTATTAGTAAAGTATAAGTTTATAATGTTTACACCACACCTTGAATTCCTTCTCTTTTATTATACTTTTATCATCTTTACCTTTATATTGCCTTTTCCCCAGAAATCTATTGTATTAGCATCTCTATATCTACTTTCTTTTGCTAAGTCCTATCCTGATATTCTGGAGCTTCCCAGGTGGTGCAGAGGTAAAGAATTTGTCTGCCAATGCAGGAGGCACAGGAGATATGAGTTCGATCCCTGGGTTGGAAAGATCCCCTGGAAGAGGAAATGGCAACCCACCTCAATATTCTTGCCTGGGAAATCTGATGGACAGAGGAGTCTGATGGGCTACAGTCCATGAGTTTACAAAAGAGTCAGACACGATTAAGCAACTGAGCACACGCATATAGTTATTTTATTTTCCATTTACCTTCAATCATTTGAAATCCCTGTATCTTTGCCTAGTAGATATATTTTTATTGTGGAAAAGACTACTCTCAGTTTTATTTTTATTTGTTAGTGGACATGCATCTTTCATTTTTGTTTGAATTTTAAAATATTTTCTTTGTGTTTTATGTTCTGAAGTTCTATGATGTGTGGGGGATAGATTTAGATTTTACTTAAATTGCAGTTAGAATTATGTTGATTATCATATTTGAGAGTTTTACTAATTTTCAATGATTCTCAAAAGATATGACTTTTATTATTTCCTTTCCCTCATTTTCTCCCTTTTCTTTTTTATGTTGCCATTTGGATT
This sequence comes from Bos javanicus, assembly GCF_032452875.1. Taxonomy (NCBI): domain Eukaryota; kingdom Metazoa; phylum Chordata; class Mammalia; order Artiodactyla; family Bovidae; genus Bos; species Bos javanicus. Next base: position 6,310,155 of record NC_083897.1, read on the forward strand.
GTCTCAATTTTCCATCTCTCTCTTACATTCCCCTGCCCCTTCCTCTCTAAGTTGCCTTTTGGTTCATTTCTTTCAATTACTTTCTAGTTCATGACTTTTCTCTTTAGCAGTGTATTATCTGATCTCTAATTGTATTTTTCCTTCCTAGGAACGTTACTTTTTAATTTCAAACTTGTCCAATATTTAAAAAATAAAGAGTTTGTAATTTTTGCTTTCATTTCTTCCTTTTATATATTTACTTCCAGGTACATTTATCAGAAAAATTTTCATGTATACACAAACACAGAGTCCAACAAATCCCAGGTAACATCACACACTAACATTTCGTTGTACTTATTTTATGGCTCAGCTGGTAAAGAATCTGCCTGCAATGTGGGAGACCTGGGTTCGATCCCTGGGCTGGGAAGATCCCCTGGAGAAGGGAAAGGGAAAGGCTACCCACTTCAGTATTCTGGCCTGGAGAATTCCATGGACTATATGGTCCATGGGGTCACCAAGAGTTGGACGTGACTGAACGACTGTCACTTGCCATTTTTTGCTAAAGTATTTTTATGCAAATCTCCCAGATATAATTTATCTCCCCCCACCAACCCAAGTACTTCAGTATATATTTTCAAACAAAACAAGAAAGGGCTTTTTTTTCTTTTACATAGTCAAAATGACAACATAGTTAAGAATTCGTTAATACTATCTAAAGTCATGTTCATTTTCAAATTTTCTTAATTGTTTGCCATTTTGTTTTACAGTTAACTTGCTTTCATCAGGATCTGTGCAGGGTCTATTCATTGAAAACTGTTTTTGCTGTCTTATGTCTCTTTAGATCTCCTTCAAAGGACCAAATCAGATCCTCTTCCCATTGTTAGCTATTTATTTGTTGGTGAAACTAGAGTATCCCATAGAATGGTCCATATTCTGCATTTGGTTCAATGCCTTATATGTTTAGCACATAAAGTGGCATATATTATTTAATTGTCTCATTGGTACTGGTGTACTAGCATTTATTTGTGAATTTAAGTGACGACAGTCTGCTCCTTTTATTGTAAAATTCCTAATGACAATTATTGTCCAAATGTCATTTTTTATTGGAGGTTGGAAAATGTTGATTTTTTTTCAACTTTAAAATTTTCATAGCATTTAATGCCTTGGATTTTATTCAATAGAAGTTTTTAAATATCAACTTTACTCTTCCTAGTCCTCTCTCCTTTTATACATTGGAAAATATATTTCCTTTTAATATATAAATTCTTTCAATATATTATTCAGAATTTTATTTTCTTTTAAATACTGTGAGTTTTTTTTTTTGTTTTTCATATTGTTTGAAATTGAGGGTTTTTTTTAAGTTTTATAGCTTTTATCATTACATATTTATATTTTGAGGCTTCCCTGGTGGCTCAGATGGTAAAGAATCTGCCTGCAATGTGGGAGACCTGGGTTTAATCCCTGAGTTGGGAAGATCCCCTGGAGAAGGGAATGACAACCCATTCCAGTATTCTTGCCTGGAGAATTCCATGGACAGAGGAGCTTGGCAAGCTACAGTCCATGGAGTCGCAAAGATTTAGACACAACTGAGCAACTAATACACATTTATATTTTAACACCTGATATTTGCTCAGGCCTTCATTACCATTCTTTAGGGTTTGAAAAATGAATTGCATTTATTTATTGTCAGTTTGATCCTAAATCCACACTTTTTAGCTCTGTGACATTCACTATGTCCCACTTTTGTGGAAGAAATGGAAATTTTAAAAGTAATAAACCTCCCTGTACATGAATATTTTAATAGTCTCTATAGCTCATGTTTTTCAATGAAGTTTTATTATTTTCATAAGATAGTTCATGCATATGTTATTATGCTTCAAAAGCAGGAAGATACCTACAATATCAAAACCTGGTCTTTTCCCTTTTATTTCCTTAGAAAAAGTCCTCATGCTCTGGACAGTATAGCTGATATTTACAGTTGACATGCACTAATATCTTTTTATTGTGGTAAAATACACTAACTTTAATATAAAGTTTAGCATAAAGTTTACAGTTTCAACCATCTTAAAATATGCATTTCAGTGGCATTAAATATGGTCACAATAATGTGCAACTATCATCTGTCCCTAGTCTCAGAACTTTTTCATAAACCCAGAAGGAAACTACAGACTTATTAAGCAATCTTTCTCTATAATACAGTATTTTTAATGCCATTGAACATGAAATTGTTTTTCAGACTTTCCTTTTCAGATTGTTTATTACTAGTGTATATTTCTACTACTGATTTTGTATATTAATCTTGAACCCTGCCACTTGTGCTGCATTCATTTATTAGCCCTAGTAGTTTATGTGTGTGTGTGTCTGTTCGTTGTATATAAGATCAGGTCATCTACAAATGTTGATGGGCTTATTCCATTCCACTTTGGATGACTTCTTTCCTTTTCTTGCCTTTTTTTTTTTTTCTGTCTAGGACTTCCTATACAGTATTAAATAGAAATGACAAAAGTGTGCATCCTTATCTTTTTCCTGTACTTAGTAGGAAAATTTTCTGCCTTTTATCTTCTATTGTTATGTAAACTTTGGATTTTTTTCCATAGATGTCCTTTGTAATGTTAAAGAAGTTCTATTCTAGTTTGTTGAGCATTTTTGTCATGAAAGAGTATATTTTTTAAATGTATCAATTAAGACATGTTTTCTCCCTTATTCTCTTTTTTTTTTCCCCTTATTTTCTTAATGTTATTATGTTCCATTAATTGATTTCACCCATTTAAACACCTCTGCATTTCTGAGATAAATTGCACTTGATCATAATAATCATTTAACTGTGTTTCTGGATTTGGTTTGGTGGTATTATGGTGAGGATTTCTAAGGGACAGAGGTCTTTTCTTGTGATGTCTTTGTCCAGCCATGGCGTTTGGGTTATCCATATAGAATGGATTTGGGCCTCATATAGAATGATTTAGGAAATGCTTCTTTTATTTTATATTTTTTCAAGATTTTGAAGAGGATTGGTATTTTTTACATTTTTGTTAGACTTCATCAGATCAGATCAGATCAGTCACTCAGTCGTGTCCGACTCTTTTCGACCCCATGAATCGCAGCACGCCAGGCCTCCCTGTCCCTCACCAACTCCCAGAGTTCACTCAGAAGCATGTCCATCGAGTCAGTGATGCCATCCAGCCATCTCATCCTCTGTCGTCCCCTTCTCCTCTTGACCCCAATCCCTCCCAGCATCAGAGTCTTTTCCAATGAGTCAACTCTTCTCATGAGGTGGCCAAAGTACTGGAGTTTCAGCTTTAGCATCATTCCTTCCAACATAAGTATTTCCTATTTGATGTACTCCTTTTCCTATTTGGAACCAGTCTGTTGTTCCATGTCCGGTTCTAAGTGTTGCTTCCTGACCTGCATACAGATAACTTCATGGCAAATAGATGGAGAAACAGTGGCAATCTTTATTTTTGAGTGCTCCAACATCACTGCAGATGGTGACTGCAGCCATGAAATTAAAATATGCTTACTCTTTGGGAGAAAAGTTATGACCAACCTAGACAGCTTATTAAAAAGCATAGACATTACTTTGCCAACAAAGGTCCATTTAGTCAAGGCTATGGTTTTTCCAGTAGTCGTGTATGGATGTGAGAGTTGGACAATAAAGAAAGCTGAGTGCCGAAGAATTGATGGTTTTGAAGTATAGTGTTAAAGAAGACACTTGAGAGTCCCTTGGACTGCAAGGAGATCCAGCCAGTCCACCCTTAAGGTGATCAGTCCTGAGTGTTCATTGGAAGGACTGATGTTGATGCTGAAACTCGAATACTTTGGCCACCTAATGCAAAGAGCTGACTCATTTGAAAAGATCCTGATGCTGAGAAAGATTAAAGTCAGGAGGAGGGGATGACAGAGGATGAGATGGTTGGATGGCATCACTGACTCATTGGACATGAGTTTGGGTAAACTCTGGAAGTTAGTTTATGGACAGGGAGGCCTGGCATGCTGCAGTCCATGGGGTCACAAAGAGTCAGACATGACTGAATGACTGAACTGAAGTGAATTGATAATACATCTTTCATCTGCTTGGGTAAGTCTATTCCTAGGCATTTTTTGAACACAGTTTTGAATGATTTTTTAATATAAATCTCTTTCTGATTTTTCTTTATTAGTATAAAGAAATGTAACAGATTTCTGTTTTAATCTCGTATCCAACTATCTTGCTGAACTCATTTGTGGAAAGTTTAAGATTCTCTATATAGGGTATCATGTCATCTGCAAATAGTGACAGTTTTACCTTTTCCCTTCAAATTTAAATACTTCTTCTTTTTCTTGTCTAATTGGTATGGCTACAACTTCCAATACTTCGTTGAATAGAAGTGGTGAGAGCGGCACTCTTGTCTTGTTTTTAAATATAGCGAGAAGGCTTTCAGCTTTTCGCAGTTACTTGGTTGCCTTTTTCTTGATTAGTCATTCACATTGTTGCTATAAACATTTTACTATTTTTTAGAGTTTGAACAAAGTTCATTCTGACAATTTTGCCAGATTTTTTTCAGTATGTCTCAGGAGTGATCAGTTCTTGGAATTCACTAGTGTGAAGTTTCAGTCTCCTTGTTTCTTGTTGACTCTTTTTGTAAATGAAGTTTTATTGGAACACTGTACCACTTGTTTGTTGATATACTGACTATGGCTACTTTTGCTCTACAGTGACAGAGTTGAATGGTTGCAACACAGACTGTTTGGCCTCAAAACCTAAAATATTGTCATTTTCCCAATGAATTAAAATGCCAGTTTAATCAGTCAAATATACACTTATTTTCTTAAGCTGTTTATTACTACTTGTGTTCAAAAGCTCTGTTACTGTAAGAGTATGTACTCTTAATCATTTCACTTTTATAGTTAATGTTGATCAATATGTGTCATTTCATTATTGTTTTTTTTCAATTTTAATATATTGCTCATTGCTATAGATGGAAATTAGAATTATTTTATCAAGATTCTCAAAATCCACACAATCCCTTAGGAAATTTGAATATTATGTGATATGTAATTTTTGAAATGTCAGGCTTTTCTTTCCTAGAAAATAATGTGTATCAATTTATCCAATTTGTTTTCATTTCTCCCAGTAAACTCTTCTCATATTTAAATTGAACTTGTATATATATTCTCATTAATTCTTATAATTTTATGTTTGTTATTTTGTATATGTTAATTCATTTCATGTTAAATAATAGTTGAGTTATACAGGCAATATTTTTGATGCCATATTTCGTAAGAATGCTCTTAGTGCTCTGATAGATGAAACAGGATTCATCTCTTGTGGCAAATGTTGACATATCATGCTGATATGTCTACATAGAGTAGTGATTTAGAAAGATTTTTAGGTGCATTTTAACTCAGCTGTACAGAGGACTTTTATAGCTAAATTCAATAATTTGATGGATATATATACTAGGATATGGAAAAACATGTCTTAATTTCAGATACCTGCTCTTCTATTTCACCATTAAGCATGATCAATAACTACTAACATCACTTACATATTATCAACAAGTTAAAGAAATTTCCTTCAGGTTTTCACTTTACCTAGTGTGTTTTTCGGAGAAGGCAAGGGCACCCAACTCCAGTACTCTTGTCTGGAAAATCCCATGGATAGAGGAGCCTGGTAGGCTGCAGTCCATGGGGTCGCGAAGAGTCGAACATGACTGCGTGACTTCACTTTCACTTTTCACTTTCATGCATTGGAGAAGGAAATGGCAACCCACTCCAGTGTTCTTGCCTGGAGAATCCCAGGGATGGGCGAGCCTGGTGGGCTGCCATCTATGGGGTCGCACAGAGTCAGACACGACTGAAGCGACTTAGCAGCAGCAGCAGCAGTGCGTTTTTGGTCTGAAATTGGTGTTGAAGTTTATCAAATAAATGTCCTATAGCAACTCTCAAAAACCATATGTTTTTTTATTTTATTAAACTAAAACAATATACAGAGTAGTTTAAAAATTCTGAATTATAACTCCTCTGTCATTTCCTGTGATAAGATCAGGTTAGTCATAATATTTTTTAAATTAACGTATGACTGGATTTGTTAGATATTTGAATTTTCATGTTATATTTATTAGTGAAATTTATCAATGTTTTTATTCTTTTTGTGACAAGGTATATCAGATGTAACAGCTTGATAAAAAATAATTCCAATATTTCTTTTTGTTCTATACTCTTAAACATTTTGAATAAAATAAGAGTGTCTTTTACTTTGAGGTTTGAAAGAACCTGGACAACAGCATTGAAATATAGTGTTACTCTTGGGGTTATTTCTTTCAGAAACTTCAAAATTGTTTCATGGTTGTTGCTATATTTTTACACTTTTTGCTTAGTATAATTTGGTCATATATACTTCCTGATAAAATAGTCCATTGCATCATTTTTAATTTTTTATTCGAATGGAGTACAGAATTTGTATTCTTCTCTTCTAATTTTATTAAATATTTATTTTATCAGGATAATATATATGCAGTATGTTTTGAAAGTCATATTTACTAAGGTCATTTACTGGATAATCACAGTATCTTGATGGAAATGTCCCATTCCTTAGCCTTGTTCCTCAGATAGAACAACTTTAAACCTTAAGGTATTTCTTCTAGTGTTACCTCTGGTTTCCAAAGGAATATGCTCATGTCATTATTTATTTAGTGATTTAGAAATTATGCATTTATTTCCAGTTATGGCATGGGAACATTTAAACTCTATTATACAAGTCAAACTTTTTTTCTTCCATCTTTCAAGTATAGTTATAATTGTAATAAAATTTTGATGTTTACATTATTATGACTGTTATTATCATTAACTTCTGAGCCATCTATAATGTTTGTTTTTTATACTTTTGAATTGTCATATATTTAATAATTATTTTATTTTCTAAGTGAATTCTTATTAGTTATTTCAATACAGAAGTAAAATACTCATCAATATTAATTTTTAAACAGTCAAATACATTGTTTAGTCTAGCATTTCTGTTTTTTCCCTGGAGATCTTTTTGATTCTTTAATCCCTCCATTCTTTAATCCTTCCATTCCACACTTTCTGGATACACTGAAGATTTGAGTGCTTTTAATCATCTCCTATGTTGTACTACATGTTTTCTAAGTCTCATGACTATCCAGTTTACTTACACATTTTGTTGGAGTAAATTTACCAGTAGCCTTCTGTGACATGACATGTGCAGAATGTAAATTTTTAAGTCATGGTAAGCTTGAAAATCTCCTTATACTGCCAGAAAATTTATTTAGAGGAATGATATTTCAGAATTTTAAAGACATTGCTTCATTTTCTTCTAGCAACTAATGTTACACTTGAGAACTTTGATGCTATTCTATTTCCCAGTCCTTTTAGGATCATCTCTTTTATTTCTAGTGTTCTCAAATTTTACAACTATGTGCTTTGATATATTCTTTTCCCCAGGCATTTTGTTGATAGTTCATTGCTCCTTTTCTTTAGGAGATTCATATCCATTAATTCTGTGAAATTTTCCATTCTATTCCTTTGATAATTTTGTCTTTTGTATTTCCTTAGTTTTAAATTTAAGATTTAGTAATTCTTGAATTAATCCTTCAATTAAAATCTCCTCTCTCCCATTGTCTTATTTTTCTTGTTGCTGTCAGTATTATTTAAATTTCTAGGAAATTTCCTTTGTTTTTAACTTCTAATATTTATTCTTTTAAAAACTGTGAGCTTGTTTTTAAATTCCAAGGACTCATTTTATTTTTTCCTGTTTCTTCCCCTTTTGTAGCATTCTGTTCTTATTTCAAAGACAAAGTATGTTCTCTGAAGCTATTAATTATTGACAGTTTTGAAGCTGTATCTGTTTCTTGAATTTTCTCTTTTTATCTTGCTTCATTTTCTGTTGTTTATTTGGGGGGCTATTTTATGTTGGAGAGTTTCCTGAATATTTCATTATCTTTCACTGAACTGATAGACACAGAGTTTCTAAGAAGTTCTTTTATGTCTATCAGTTCAGTTCAGTTCAGTTCAGTCGCTCAGTCGTGTCCGACTCTTTGTGACCCCATGAACTGCAGCACACCAGGCCTCCCTGTTCATCACCAACTCCTGGAGTTCACTCAAACTCACGTCCATTGAGTCAGTGATACCATCCAGCCATCTCATCCTCTGTCGTCCCCTTCTCCTCTTGCCCGCAATCACTCCCAGCAGCAGAGTCTTTTCCAATGAGTCAACTTTTCGCATGAGGTGGCCAAAGTACTGGAGTTTCAGCTTTAGCATCATTCCTTCCAAAGAAAACCAGGGCTGATCTCCTTCAGAATGGACTGGTTGGATCTCCTTGCAGTCCAAGGGACTCTCAAGAGTCTTCTCCAACACCACAGTTTGAAAGCATCAATTCTTTGGCGCTCAGCTTTCTTCACAGTCCAACTCTCACATCCATACGTGACCACAGGAAAAACCATAGCCTTGACTAGACGGACCTTTGTTGGCAAAGTAATGTTTCTGCTTTTGAATATGCTGTCTAGGTTGGTCATAACTTTCCTTCCAAGGAGTAAGCGTCTTTTAATTTCATGGCTGCAGTCACCATCTGCAGTGATTTTGAAGCCCGCAAAAATAAAGTCTGACTCTGTTTCCGCTGTTTCCCCATCTATTTCCCATGAAGTGATGGGACCAGATGCCATGATCTTTGTTTTCTGAATGTTGAGCTTTAAGCCAACTTTTTCACTCTCCACTTTCACTTTCATCAAGAGGCTTTTGAGTTCCTCTTCATTTTCTGCCATGAGGGTGGTGTCATCTGCATATCTGAGGTTATTGATATTTCTCCCAGCAATCTTGATTCCAGCTTGTGCTTCTTCCAGCCCAGTGTTTCTCATGATGTACTCTGCATAGAAGTTAAATAAGCAGGGTGACGATATACAGCCTTGACGAACTCCTTTTCCTATTTGGAACCAGTCTGTTGGTCCGTGTCCGTTTCTAACTGTTACTTCCTGACCTGCATATAGGTTTCTCTGTGTGTATAAACAGGGCTTTAAAATAACAAACTTCAAATTACAGTGATAGTGCAGTAATCTAACTCTTTCATTAGGAAAACTCACAAATGTCTTTTCTCTAAAGTCCTATTTTTCTGCAGATAAATTATCTAATTACCTGCCTCGTTTAAGCCTGGCTGCTGAAATTCTGAAAGCAGAATGACTGAGCCTAGAATTTCCAAGGTTCAGTATATTTATATTTAATTGTTACAGATGGAGCTTTGCACTCCACCCCATCCTCTCTTATGCTCATAGAAACAAGTGCCTTTTTCATCTGTCATTTATTTTAAATTTGTAGTTTAATATCGTTCAGTGTAAAGTTTTAAAATCTTAGACCACTAATACAGTTGTACCATTCATTGTTGTTTCGTGCAATGCCAGTTTTAAATACAAACATAAGAACATTTAAATCATATATGAAATCACAGAAATTATACAATTTGTTTTAGATGATACATGCATGTGGATTTCATTCTTTCTACAACTGTGAAAATGCTGCACAAAACTGAACTGTTTTTATTTTGCTTATTGATATTTGCTTTTTCTATAGATACTCTCTGTCTATAGCTTACTGTTGAGTGAAAATAATAGAAAATAAATTTTTGTTTCCTTTACTTAATTGAAAAAATTATTTTCCGTGTAAGTAGTTGGCTAGTTATGGAAATAAAAAAAGAAAGGATATGGTAGGATTCTTTAGTTATTCCTATTTCTTAAAATGTCATTGTCTTTTTTTTTTTTTCTGCATTTGGAGTAAGTTCTGGTTCAAACAGAAAGCATGGTCTTTGGGAACTTTTAGCTTCCTTGCTTAGTTAACAGATATAACACATCTACCTTGTACTCACTTGGGATCTTGCTGAAGTGCAACACATCATGAGTCTACTAAAATTCTTTACTCATGGATCACCCACAAATGCTAAATACACATTA